>NW_025334191.1:0-247239 GCF_014858855.1 Bufo gargarizans | reverse complement strand
CAGGTCATACATATACAGTGTACACATTGTGATCAGGACCTCGGACAGGTCATACATATACAGTGTACACATTGTGATCAGGACCTCGGCAGGTCCTACATATACAGTGTACACATTGTGATCAGGACCTCGACAGGTCATACATATACAGTGTACACATTGTGATCAGGACCCGGCAGGTCATACATATACAGTGTACATTGTGATCAGGACCTCGGACAGGTCATACATATACAGTGTACACATTGTGATTAGGACCTCAGGCAGGTCATACATATACAGTGTACACATTGTGATCAGGACCTCGGACAGGTCATACATATACAGTGTACACATTGTGATCAGGACCTCGGACAGGTCATACATATACAGTGTACACATTGTGATCAGGACCTCGGGCAGGTCATACATATACAGTGTACACATTGTGATCAGGACCTCGGGCAGGTCATACATATACATGTACACATTGTGATCAGGACCTCGGAGGTCATACATATACAGTGTACACATTGTGATCAGGACCTCGGACAGGTCATACATATACAGTGTACACATTGTGATCAGGACCTCGGACAGGTCATACATATACAGTGTACACATTGTGATTAGGACCTCAGGCAGGTCATACATATACAGTGTACACATTGTGATCAGGACCTCGGACAGGTCATACATATACAGTGTACAGACTGTGATCAGGACCTCGGACAGTTCATACATATACAGTGTACACATTGTGATCAGGACCTCAGGCAGGTCATACATATACAGTGTACACATTGTGATCAGGACCTCGGACAGGTCATACATATACAGTGTACAGACTGTGATCAGGACCTCGGACAGGTCATACATATACAGTGTACACATTGTGATCAGCACCTCGGACAGGTCATACATATACAGTGTACACATTGTGATCAGGACCCCGGGCAGGTCCTACATATACAGTGTACACATTGTGATCAGGACCTCGGACAGGTCATACATATACAGTGTACACATTGTGATCAGCACCTCAGACAGGTCATACATATTCTGATCAAGCTCTTACTCGCATTATGATCAGGACCTCGGACAGGTCATACATATACAGTGTACACATTGTGATCAGGACCTCGGACAGGTCATACATATACAGTGTACAGACTGTGATCAGGACCTCAGACAGTTCATACATATTCTGATCAAGCTCTTACTCGCATTATGATCTGGAGCTTGGACAGTTCATGTACATTTTAAGCCTATATAAATCAACAGCTCTAGAGGGTTTGTTGACTCCCAATGGCTCCTGTATCAAATATCTCTTGTGAAAACATGGTCTTGTTGCCCATAATATTGAGTAATAGCTCATGTTTCATATTTTTCAGGACAGCTTTAGAAATTATATCTGTTCTTTGGTTGACTCATATCAACCAAATCTGTTCTCAAATCTGTTCTCTTTTCAAACAGATTTGATAAATGAGGTCCATAGAGTGCACATGGACATAGAACCGAATGGTTCAGTATAGCAGGTAGAGTCATCTATGCCAAGACCCTGAACAGCCCATTCATATAGTTATATTAATTTCTAACTGGTAGGATACTGTAAGCCTCTCCTATGGTTTACACTCATTATTGGCCGTGTATATCCTGAGAAAAGACTTGCATTTCAGGCTCTTTGAGATGGCCTTGTGAAGTTGCAGTGTATGTGTGTGGTCCATAAACCGTCTACTATATATACTGGCGACAACGTATCAAATAAATGCTTTCAGATCAGTGCAGGGAATGGGCTATTCGTGTATATAATATGAGCAGAACCTTGGATAGATTATACACATAATATCATCAGGACCTTGAATGGAAGGTACACATAAAGTAATATTAAGGATATCCACCGGCAGCGCAGGGGATATCAAGGCCATTGTGAGCCTTGTGGTGTATGGGGAGGGGGCTCGTCTGCACTGGGTTCATGCAGTGAGCGGATGGACACAAGGCGCAATTCACAACCCAGTTGAGGATATGAAATATTTTTTATTTTTTGATTGTCAAAGACGACGCGTTTCGGGGTACGCAGACCCCTTTATCAAGTCTAAAAGGATCAACACAAAATTTGATGATGTAATATGTATAAAAATACAATTAAAATTAAAATTAGAAATGAATGTTAATATCTAAAAATATATATATAAGAATATGAATTGACGGATCCATGGGTATAAATGGACGAATCAATAGGTAAAATAATTGTGTTAGGTTAAAACAAAGATGAGAAAATTGTATAAGCATAAGTATAGGCTTGCATATAGAGCGTGTAAAATGATATAATAATAAGGAATAAATGAATAATACATATATGCGGACGGATATGAATTTCTACAAATATGAGCGGTTGTATGTGTATGTGGTGCTGGGTGATTCTGTTTGGTTGTATGGTCTGAATTTCGACTGATCAATTTGTGGAAAAAGATTTTTTTTCTTCAAAAGACAAATGTGTTGCTGAGTGAGTATGTCATGTGTGAGATGCTGTGTATGGGTCATAAATTATATTATAATATAATATAAGTACCTGTATCCTTGTCACCGTAGGCTAATTGGAGGTCACTCTCGTTTGAGATCCCTTATTTGGGGGGGTTTTGTGTTGCGGTCCGCACTGCTGTGGTGGGTGATAAAGTGATGTTTTAGTGGGGTGGCGTTTGGATGTAGAGATGGGAGGGACAGGGTGAGTTAGGGGTTAATGAGAGAATGTGAGGATATGTGGATCTGCTGGTTGGGTTATGTTACATGGTTGGTTTTAATGGTTCGGGTTGTGGTGTTTTTTATTTGGTTGCTGGGGGACGTGGGTGGGTGGCAGGTGTGGGGAGAGTGACGGTGAGTGATGTAAGGCAGGGATCCACACCAACATCTCATCAGTCTCTTTTTTACCGCTCCCGGGGACCCTGACCCCGCAAACAACTTACGTCCTCAAACACCCATCAGGGAACACTTCTACAATAACAGACTTCTTCAAAGTAAAAGCAGCACCAACCCAAAAAGGGACCAAAAGAAAAAATGCAGACGAGGACGGAGAGGAGGAACCATCAGACGTCATATCAAAAACAAAGGAACCAAAGAAAAACCCCCAGAGCAAACACAGTCCGAAACGGAACAAAACTGTACAACCGTGAAAATTTTCAATCTCTCTGGATATGACCTCACACCAGCACAGATCTCCTTACTCAAAAGAGGGCTAACCTTCTGCCCAACTGAGAAGTTCAACGAATTCGAATTATTCGTTGATCTCAACTCATTTATTCGTAAAATCACACTACAGCGACATTTCGCTATTCGAGCTGAACAACCTACAGCGAGAAAAGAAGACCCCCCACAGGACCCAGGCTTGGATATCACTCTACACACTGAACTCAAACCAAAATCCACTTTCAATCCCATTTACCATAGAGGCAACCACATAAATACATTCTTTTCCCTCGTTTCCAAAGTCAGAACCATCAACAAAAACACCAAACCGAACCTCACTAAGAAAGAAAAAGACGCTCTGAAAGAACTAAGCACTAACGATAACATCATAATAAGGAGTGCGGACAAAGGAGGCGGGATTGTACTGCAAAAGAAATCTGACTATATCAAAGAAGCACACAGGATCCTGGAAGACACCTCTTATTACAAACCCCTCACCTTTAACCCTCTCACCGAGGAGATAAAGGAACTCGGAATACTATTAAAACAAGCTGAAGACAACCACATACTAAACAAAAAAGAAAGGGAATTCATCACCATTGATCACCCAACCACATCAACATTTTACCATTTACCAAAAGTGCACAAAAACATCAAAAAGCCGCCAGGAAGACCCATCATATCAGGGATCAACTCCCTGACCAGTAACCTCTCACACTACGTCGACCTTTTCTTACAGAAGCATGTCAATCTCCGTTCTCATCTTAGAGATTCCGCCCAACTTATTTCCCTACTAAAGGATATCAAATGGAACCCCTCGTACCGCTGGATGACACTAGATGTAGCATCCCTATATTCAAACATTCCACACGAAGCAGGTATCACCACATCTCAATATTACCTAGATACGGATACTCAACTCTCCTCAGAACATAAGACATTTATCACAGATGCCATCCGTTTCATTCTAACCCACAATGTCTTCAACTTCGAAAACTGTCTGTACAAACAGCAGAAAGGGACCACCATGGGGAAGCGTTTCGCGCCGAGTTATGCTAACCTCTACATGGGACGTTTTGAAGAACAACTAATCTACAATAATCACAACTGGAACGACATGATCATCTTCTACAAACGATACATCGACGACCTCATCATAATCTGGGGAGGAAGCAATAAAGAGGCAGAAGCATTTATTACATACCTCAACACCAACATCTGGAACCTCACCTTCACAGCCAACATCTCAACCACTTCAATTGAATACCTGGATCTACTCTTATTCCCCTGCAATGAAAACATTCAAACCAAAACCTTTTTCAAAAAAGTAGACGGAAACAACTATCTGGACTTTAGGAGCGCGCACTACAGAAAATGGAAGAACAACATTCCATACAGCCAATTTAAACGCATAAGGAGGAACTGTTCTACCAAAGAGGACTTCATCACCCAAAGTACGATCCTACAGAACAGATTTATGAACAAAGGATACCCGAGTAAGATCGTTGAGTACGCCTTCTCCCGGGCAAACAACCTAAGCCAAGAGGAATGCCTGACAATCAAAACCAACCCAAAAAAAGAAACAGAAACTACAAATCCATACAAAACATCACTGATCACCACCTACAACACTAACCACGAAACTTTAAGGAAGATCCTGATGAAACACTGGCACATTTTAACGAATGATCCATACCTCAAACCCAACATACCACAGAGACCACAAATCACATTCAGAAAAGCAAAGTCGCTAAAAAACATCCTGGCCCCAAGCAAACTGAAAAAGAAAAAAACAGCCTCATTGAGTACTATCAGCGGGACCCCTGCCCCTGTTGGCAGCTTCAGATGTGGCCACACCCGATGTAAATGCTGTATCAACATTTCTAACAAAACACAGACCTTTAGGAGCAAAACCACTGGCGAAGACTTCAAAATAAAGAATTTCATCAACTGTGCAACATCATACGTGATTTACCTATTGGAGTGCGATTGCGGTTTACAGTACGTTGGCAGGACAATCCAGGCCCTAAGGGAACGCATCAACAAACATAGATCCAACATCACCAAGGGATACCTAAAACATAGCGTCTCCAGACACTTCCTGGCTACTCACAACCAGAACCCCTCCAAACTATCTATCACCCCCATAGAACACATCAAGGCCCATTGTTCAGACAGATACAGGACCCTCCAAAGACGTGAAATGTTTTGGATATTCAAGCTCCACACACTTGAACCCAATGGACTAAACGAGAGCATGGAAAACCAGTGTTTCTAGCACCCGCGCTGTCACGTTCCACCCCGCCCCCCCCCTCACCTCCAGTTCCACACTCTCCCACCCCTGCAGCCACACACCAGGACACTCGGTCTGACCCCAGGACCCATCATCCATCCCGCTGACACTCGGCCCCCCATCCCACTTCCTTCCCAGCGATACACCCCATCCGGACCTCCAGTCCACTCTGCACACCACCGGTCCACATCCCCATCCCAATTCCAGTTACCCCCACAACTCCAGACAACACCCCAATACACCCATCACACCACACATTTCATCCACATCCACACCCCTACACCTCCCCTTCATACCCCACACCCCCCACTCTCCCCTCCATATCCTACAGAACCAACCACCACCCCAACCATCCTCCTCACACAAGTTCCCCCCCCACCACTCCAGAACCCCCTAAACCGAGCCAGTCCCCCCTCATCCACCCACACCATTCCCCCTTCATAGGTTAACCCACACCATTCATCCACCCTCCGCCTTACATCGCAACAGCAGTCACCACTGCATCCACCGACCACTCAGCATCACCAGCCATAGGACCGCCCCCCCATCACGCCCCTCTCTGGCCACCCAGTCATATCATCTCCAACCCCGATCCCCCCTCCAGCACTTACAACACACCCCACATCGGCATCCACCAGCCCCTCACAAGGCAGGCTCAACACCCTTCCTCATTCTGGACCACCCGACCGCGTCCCCAGCAACATGCCCCGCCCATGTCCTCCACGCACGCCCGCCCCCACCATCAGCTCCCATGTATCTCTACCACACCCCCTCCAGCCCACTGCTGCACCGCAACGCTGCCCCGCCCACCACCACAACACACACCCAGGTCCGGCTCCCCACCACGCCCACAGCTCCGCCCATAGCGCTGTGTCCCGCCGCCAGCATCGGCACCCTCACCATCAGCCACGCCTCCGCCTGCATCGCCACACCCAGTCTCCTCCTCCACCACTAGGGACCACCGCCCACCCTCACTCTTTTCCACACCGGCTCCCCACCATGCCCGCCCCCTCTCCGCCCACCGAACTCAGCCCCGCCCCCCGCTTCAGCGTACACAGTCACAGCAGTCACCGCCCACCCCCTCACCACACACGCCCCGGCCACGCCCCCGCCACCGTCCTCATAACCCCTGGATAGAGCGCGCTTTTGCACACCACTGGCCACACGTGCAGAAGCGCTACCACTGGAGGACACTCACCGGCCGCATCTAAAAGGTAACCACTGCTATCCCCCACATCCCGTCCACTGCCCACCACAAATCCACACCAAGTCCGGACCCAAGCCTTACATTATCCACAGTTACTCCCCCCTTGCCTGCTATCCATTTACTTCCCCCAGCATACTATTCCCCCCAGAAATATCTAACAGACTACACAGCCCAACCAGCAGACCACTGTCCCCCATTAACCCCTTATTGCACAGGAACTCCCTGCTTATCCTGCCCCCCCCATCCCTTCATATAACGCCACTGCCATCCAGCCACCACCACTATTTCCCACATCCCATACACACCATCACTGCCCATCGATCACTACCCAGTGCCTATCGCATCCTGCATCAAGCCCGGATCCCTGCCTTACATCACTCACAGTCACTCTCCCCACACCTGCCACCCACCCACGTCCCCCAGCAACCAAATAAAAAACACCACAACCCGAACCATTAAAACCAACCATGTAACATAACCCAACCAGCAGATCCACATATCCTCACATTCTCTCATTAACCCCTCACTCACCCTGTCCCTCCCATCTCTACATCCAAACGCCACCCCACTAAAACATCACTTTATCACACATCACAGCAGTGCGGACCGCAACACAAAACCCCCCCAAATAAGGGATCTCCAACGAGAGTGACCTCCAATTAGCCTACGGTGACAAGGATACAGGTACTTATATTATATTATAATATAATTTATGACCCATACACAGCATCTCACACATGACATACTCACTCAGCAACACATTTGTCTTCTGAAGAAAAAAACTATTTTTCCACACATTGATCAGACGAAATTCAGACCATACAACCAAACAGAATCACCCAGCACCACATACACATACAACCGCTCATATTTGTAGAAATTCATATCCGTCCGCATATACAGTCATGTGAAAAAATTAGGACACCCTTTGAAAGCATGTGGTTTTTTGTAACATTTTTAATAAAAGGTTATTTCATCTCCGTTTCAACAATACAGAGAGATTAAAGTAATCCAACTAAACAAAGAAAACTGAAGAAAAGTCTTTTCAAGATCTTCTGTAAATGTAATTCTACAAAAATGCCTATTCTAACTGAGGAAAAAGATAGGACACCCTCACATGTATTCCCTCTTAAATTGGCTCAGATCTCACACAGGTATATCACACCAGGTGCACATAATTAGTAGATCGTTACTCTGCATGTTGAATGAGGCTTGCCCTATTTAAACCTCAGACATTTAGTTTGGTGTGCTCCTGACTGTTGAAGTGAGAGTGAGCACCATGGTGAGAGCAAAAGAGCTGTCAGAGGACTTCAGAAAAAAGATTGTAGCAGCCTATGAGTCTGGGAAAGGATTTAAAAAGATCTCAAAAGATTTTGAAATCAGCCATTCCACTGTCCGGAAGATAGTCTACAAGTGGAGGGCTTTCAAAACAACTGCCAACATGCCCAGGACTGGTCGCCCCAGCAAGTTCACCCCAAGAGCAGACCGCAAGATGCTAAAAGAGGTCTCCAAAAACCCTAAAGTGTCATCTCGAGAACTACAGCAGGCTCTGGCTACTGTTGATGTAGAAGTACATGCCTCTACAATCAGAAAGAGACTGTACAAGTTTAACTTGCATGGGAGGTGTGCAAGGAGGAAACCTTTGCTTTCCAAGAGAAACATCGAGGCCAGACTGAGATTTGCCAGAGATAAAGTTGACAAAGACCAGGACTTCTGGAATAATGTTCTTTGGACAGATGAGTCCAAAATTGAATTATTTGGACACAACAGCAGAGGACATGTTTGGCGTAAACCAAACACAGCATTCCAAGAAAAGAACCTCATACCAACTGTGAAGCATGGAGGTGGAAGTGTCATGGTTTGGGGCTGCTTTGCTGCAGCAGGACCTGGTCAGCTCACCATCATAGAATCCACGATGAATTCTACTGTGTATCAGAAGGTGCTTGAAGAACATGTGAGACCATCAGTTAGAAAATTAAAGCTGAAGCGGAACTGGACCATGCAACATGACAATGACCCAAAACATACTAGTAAATCAACCAAAGATTGGCTGAAAAAGAAGAAATGGAGAGTCCTGGAATGGCCAAGTCAAAGTCCAGATTTGAATCCCATTGAGATGCTGTGGGGTGACTTGAAAAGGGCTGTACGTGCAAGAAACCCCTCAAACATCTCACAGCTGAAAAAGTTCTGCATTGAGGAGTGGGGTAAAATTTCCTCAGACCGATGTCGAAGACTGGTAGATGGCTACAAGAACCGTCTCACTGCAGTTATTTCAGCCAAAGGAGGTAACACTCGCTATTAGGGGCAAGGGTGTCCTATCTTTTTCCTCAGTTAGAATAGGCATTTTTGAAGAATGACATTTACAGAAGATCTTGAAAAGACTTTTCTTCAGTTTTCTTTGTTTAGTCGGATTACTTTAATCTCTCTGTATTGTTGAAACGGAGATGAAATAACCTTTTATTAAAAATGTTACAAAAAACCACATGCTTTCAAAGGGTGTCCTAATTTTTTCACATGACTGTATGTATTATTCATTTATTCCTTATTATTATATCATTTTACACGCTCTATATGCAAGCCTATACTTATGCTTATACAATTTTCTCGTCTTTGTTTTAACCTAACAAAATTATTTTACCTATTGATTCGTCCATTTATACCCATGGATCCGTCATTTCATATTCTTATATATATATATTTTTATATTAACATTCATTTCTAATTTTAATTTTAATTGTATTTTTAAACATATTACATCATCACATTTTGTGTTGATCCTTTTAGACTTGATAAAGGGGTCTGCGTACCCCGAAACGCGTCGTCTTTGCCAATCAAAAAATAAAAAATATTTTGTATCCTCAACTGGGTTGTGAATTGCGCCTTGTGTCCATCCGCTCACTGCATGAACCCAGTGCAGACGAGCCCCCTCCCCATACACCACAATTCGCACCAAAGTGGCGGCTTGGCTCCCGCCCATGGTCAACTTGGACGTCAATCGGCTGCACCAACCCACATCACCCCACGATTTTACCGCCACCAGAACTGTACTACCAAAAGTACAATCTAACCAAGGTGAGTAGCAACCACTCACCCTGGCTAGGAACAAGTAACAACATTTCTTGTCAACCACCACCTATGAGCGCCTTCTCCCCTTTTCTTTTTGGCCATTTAATCATTGTGAGCCTTGAGCAGGCTACCAGGGGGATGTTTTGGCCGGCATCGCCACCATGTATCCTCTGATGGGATGTATATTTCTGGCCACTCGGTAACCATTTAACCTCCGCCTCCCCTATGAAACATCTCTAGCTAAGTATTGCTCCATTTTTATTATCGCCTTGGTATCTTTGTTTACATCTGTATCATGGTCGGACTATGTCCAAATGTCTACCTACCTCCTGATGAGCCTGCCTTGTTTCAGGTGAAACGCGTTGAGGTCTGTGTACTAAGATGTGCATACTAAAAATGTGCGTACTATCTATTAGAGAGGATTGGTGATCATCCAATAATCCGGATCTCCCCCTCTACTCTTTTTGTAATTGCAATATTAAAGATTGGTTTTCTGAGAGGGCAGGTGGTGATCCCTTATTTCTGGGCCACCTTCCACTGTCGATATATCGTCTTTTTAACCGTCTTTTTGTATCTAATTTTCTGCCCTGGTTAGGGTTGATCTAGGGATCGAATAGTCTTAGGTTCGGGGACAGGAAACCCCCACCATCAGGGGGCGACCCTGGGCTGAGCAGATAATAGGGCCAATAGGGTAAGCGTTAGTCTGCCCTGCCCTCTCTCAGACTCTGTCCTTTTTTGGCGTCTTTCTTGAACCGTCAAGCCTATAGACAGTAATGTGTCACCAGTGATTGTTTAAGTCTAGGGGTCACTATATTTAACCCTTTTGAATTGTAGTACCCTTGTTGGTATATACATACCTATGTGATCAGGACCTTGGTTAGATCACACACATAATGTGATCAGGACCTTGGATAGATCATACACTTAATGTGATCAGGACCTTGGATAGATCATACACTTAATGTGATCAGGACCTTGGTAGATCATACACATAATGTAATCAGGACCTTGGGTAGATCATACACTTAATAGGATCAGGACCTTGGCTAGATCATACACATAATGTAATCAGGACCGTGGATAGATCATACACATAATGTGATCAGGACCTTGGATAGATCATACACATAATGTGATCAGGACCTTGGCTAGATCATACACTTAATGTGATCAGGACCTTGGTAGATCATACACATAATGTAATCAGGACCTTGGATAGATCATACACATAATGTGATCAGGACCTTGGATAGATCATACACATAATGTAATCAGGACCGTGGATAGATCATACACATAATGTAATCAGGACCTTGGATAGATCATACACATAATGTGATCAGGACCTTGGATAGATCATACACATAATGTGTTCAGGACCTTGGATAGATCATACACTTAATGTGATTAAGACCTTGGATAGATCATACACTTAATGTGATCAGGACCTTGGATAGATCATACACTTAATGTGATCAGGACCTTGGATAGATCATACACATAATGTGATCAGGACCTTGGATAGATCATACACTTAATGTGATCAGGACCTTGGATAGATCATACACTTAATGTGATCAGGACCTTGGATAGATCATACACATAATATGAGCAGAGCCTTGGGTAGATCATACACATAATGTGATCAGGACCTTGGATAGATCATACACATAATATGATCAGGACCTTGGCTAGATCATACACTTAATGTGATCAGGACCTTGGTAGATCATACACATAATGTAATCAGGACCTTGGGTAGATCATACACTTAATAGGATCAGGACCTTGGCTAGATCATACACATAATGTAATCAGAACCGTGGATAGATCATACACATAATGTGATCAGGACCTTGGATAGATCATACACATAATGTGATCAGGACCTTGGCTAGATCATACACTTAATGTGATCAGGACCTTGGTAGATCATACACATAATGTAATCAGGACCTTGGGTAGATCAAACACATAATGTGATCAGGACCTTGGAGAGATCATACACATAATGTGATCAGGACCTTGGCTAGATCATACACTTAATGTGATCAGGACCTTGGTAGATCATACACATAATGTAATCAGGACCTTTGATAGATCATACACTTAATGTGATCAGGACCTTGGAGAGATCGCACACTTAATGTGATCAGGACCTTGGATAGATCATACACATAATGTAATCAGGACCTTGGATAGATCATACACATAATGTGATCAGGACCTTGGAGAGATCGCACACTTAATGTGATCAGGACCTTGGATAGATCATACACATAATGTGATCAGGACCTTGGATAGATCATGCACTTAATGTGATCAGGACCTTGGATAGATCATACACTTAATATAATCAGGACCTTCGATAGATCATACACTTAATGTGATCAGGACCTTGAATAGATCATACACCGAATGTGATCAGGACCTTGGATAGATCACACACATAATGTGATCAGGACCTTGGATAGATCATACACTTAATGTGATCAGGACCTTGGATAGATCATTTACATTTTGTGATCAAGACCTTGGGTATTTCATGCATTTCAGCATTTTACTTTACATCTGTTATCAGGACTTGGACAGTTCCAGCCGATACCATTTGTTTGCATGCAAGGAGTGCTTTACAAATGACATTTTGCACACAAATTTGCAACTTTTTGAGTTTATTTGCTGTTTCTTTGACAAAGTCGCTAGAACTTAGCAGAAGTGTCAGGGCCACAGATTCACTATAATTTACACCAGAAATCCACTCTCTGTTATATTAGTAGATTTAAGTTTCTGGCCTGTGCCTCGTAATAAATATGGCTGCACCTTCCCCCTGGGAAGGTTTTTACTTAGGCTGTTGTGTAAAATTCTAGCTCTTAGTAAATGACCCCCACTGTGTCTCTGCGATAGGGAACAATTGATGTACTATACATTCAAAGTATAAAGGAATTGAAATGGCCCTAGGGGATTATGTCGACTCCATTAGCTGTATCATATTCTCTCTTCTTTTGAAGCAAAACTTTGTGGTATTGTCCATATTAACCAGTAACGGCCCAGTAACAACTAGCATGGTTTAAGAAATATTATCTGAATTCTTGTTGATTCTTGTCCAGTCCATAGTACATGTATGGATATAAAACTGAATGTCAGGACAGCACATACAGTCATCTATGCCAGGCAGGGCCGGACTGGGACAAAAAATAGGCCCGGGCATTTTTGACTGAGCAGCCCAATCACATGACACCCAACAGGCCCCACCCCCTTGCAGTCTAGGGGTGGAGCCAAAACCGGAAGCACAATTGACTTTGTTTTCCGACTTGCATAACAGGAACCAGATGGATCTGTTTTGATTCCCATAGACTTTTATGAGGACGGAGAGCAAACTGAAAGCCTCTTGCAGAGTCTGCACTGTACAAGAGAGAGATAGATGTGAAGGGAAAAGTTCCAGAACACACAATGACAGCCCCAGAGCCTTTCTGCTGCCTGACCAACCGTATGCTGCCACAGCGCCAGCCCAGCCTGCAGGACATCAGAGACGCCTGGGGTCCACATTATAGCACCACTACATTTACTTACTACATTTATAATAAAACAATTTACTTACAAAAGAAGCTATTAAGTTGTCTGCTGTGCCATCCACTGCTTGCTTCCACTGATTATTTGCCCTCCTTTCTGTCTCTCCTCGCAGGCGCACTGTTATGGGGGACCTGTGGATGACACACTGTTATGGGCATCTGTGGATGACACTATTATGGGGGCAATGGCATCTGTGGATGACACACTGTTATGGGGGCATCTGTGGATGACGCAATGTTATGGGGGACCTGTGGATGACACACTGTTATGGGCATCTGTGGATGACGCACTGTTATGGGGGCATCTGTGGATGACGCACTGTTATGGGGGATCTGTGGATGACACACTGTTATGGGCATCAGTGGATTACACACGGTTATGGGCATCAGTGGATTACACACGGTTATGGGCATCAGTGGATGACACTATTATGGGGGCAATGGCATCTGTGGATGACACACTGTTATGGGGGCATCTGTGGATGACGCAATGTTATGGGGGACCTGTGGGTGACGCACTGTTATGGGCATCTGTGGATGACGCACTGTTATGGGGGCATCTGTGGATGACGCACTGTTATGGGGGCATCTGTGGATGACGCACTGTTATGGGGGATCTGTGGATGACACACTGTTATGGGCATCAGTGGATTACACACGGTTATGGGCATCAGTGGATTACACACGGTTATGGGCATCAGTGGATTACACACGGTTATGGGGGCATCTGTGGATGACGCACTGTTATGGGGGATCTGTGGATGACACACTGTTATGGGCATCAGTGGATTACAAACGGTTATGGGCATCAGTGGATTACACACGGTTATGGGCATCAGTGGATTACACACGGTTATGGGGGCATCTGTGGATGACACTGTTATGGAACTTATGGGGACATCTGTGGATGACACACGGTTATGGGGCATCTGTGGATGACACTGTTATGGGTGGCCGGGGGGATCTGTGGATGACACACATATATGGCAGCGCAAGCATCTTGTGCTATATAAATGTGTCATCATCCACATATCACATCTCTCCCCCCCCCCCCCATAACAGTGTCCCTGACAGTGTCCCACCCTATCGTAAGACGTCCGTTCCTTTATGTAAGTGAGCTATTGAGCTTGTAAATAAACTTGTGCAAAGTATATGAGTAGTTAGTAACTACTCATATAGTTTGCAGTTTGCACAAGTTTATTTACAAGCTCAATAGCTCACTTACATAAGTTACTATCTTATCTAATATAATCTATCACTAATCATCACTTACTTACTGCCTGGGACAGTCAGGAGGACTCCAAATTGTATTCACAACTTAGTACAATTCACTGTGTTTCACAGACAGTGCAGTAGTCAATGTGCTGCAGACAGTGCACAAAAGACTGCCTGTCAATCATTCACGGTTGAATCACAAGTGACTTCAAGTCCGTCTGTCCACAACATCCAATTACTGTCTGTGGCAGACTGTGGGCATGGGCATGCGCCAGGCGGCAGCGACAGCCAGTTGGCACTACTGGGGCGCAGGGGAGGGCACTGGCAGGCAGAAGCTGGTGGCGTGGCACTGGCAGTGCTCCAGTCCCGCTCTTCAACATTCAAACTTGGCGGCCGGCGGCAGCGTAACTGTAACGTGACGTGACGTCACTCACTACGTTACGTCGCACGCGCTGCTCCTCCCACACTGAAGGCGGAGCAGGCGCGTGACGTCAGAGTGAGCGACGTTACGCTGCCGGCCGCCGGAAGATGGGAGGCAGTCAGGCAGAGCACGGAGGCGGAGCACGGAGGCGGAGCACAGGAGGCGGAGCACAGGAGGCGGAGCACAGGAGGCGGACTACAGGAGGCGGACTACAGGAGGAGGCGGTCTCAGTCTCACACGTGAGTCAGTATATGCGTGTCTGTTCTGTGTCACAGTGGGCAGCCGGGGCTGGCAGGAGGCGGAGCAGTTACAGTGACAGGGGTGTGAATTGATTAGTCCATACCCGGCCGGCAGTCAGGGACTCACACTCACGGCACACCCACTCGAACCCTGAGGGAGGCGGCCCCCCTGAGGCGGCCCGGCCCACCGGGCAAATGCCCGGTCTGCCCTATGGCCAGTCCGGCCCTGATGCCAGGATCCTGAGCAGCCCATCTATATAATTATATTCATTTAGAATCGGCAGGATAATGCAGCTCTCATCTTATGGTTTACACCCATCTTGCATATATGTATAGGGAGCGTATGGACGTGGATCTCAGGCTGTGTGAGCCTTGTCATATTATCCCTCTTGTTTACAAACTATTTACTAAATACAATTAGCAACAAAGTATCAAGTAGCAAATAATTGCATTCAGATCTATGCAGTGAATAGACTATTAAAATCCATATGTCATTCTTTCCATTGCCTTTATTGACATCTTAGAAGCAGAACGTACAAGGATTCCTTCATTCCAAATTGAACAAGATCAGCAAATATATAAAGCGGAAGCAGATTTTCTGGACGTATACTCTCATCATCACGTTGTCCTGAGTACCCAGCTACCTTTCATCTGGAATGGTGTGGTCACGACAGGGTTAACACAAAGTCTTTCCGAATAAATACTGGATCTTATATTCAACCTCATTAAAAAGAAAAAGATCTGATCTTTCCTCCTGCATTCATGATCGTTACCATGTTAAACCACAGCAAGCAAAGACAAAAGGGTCAATTTTTTTTTTTTTCCGAGCGGGACTGGAACCACAGATCAGTGCGACTAGATACCTTGATTACTTACCATTACCATGTTAAAAATCAATATCTTCTTCAAGGTCTGAAGACTTGGAAGTATGAAGCTATTCTCCGGGGAATGAGCTAGAGAAAATCAACGCATCTGTTTAGACTTTTGCTCTTTCTTCTGCCTTGAAAAAATATAGCATTGGACATTGTGAAACATGGATAAGTCTATAGGATCCAAAAAGAAGGACATTATAATATACTCGGGGTGTTTAACTAAGGTTTCCTAATGATTATCAAGACTATAAAAGGAAGGCAGTATAGGGAAGTATATATATATATATATATCCTCCTGTAGGAATTCTCACCGTTGATCAATTCTTCATCGTCTTTGGGAAAAGTAGAAAGCAGAGCCCCTGTCCAACTGCTGGTAATGGTCATTGCTAAATCAAATCAGCAGGGTGACCTTGGAAAGTCTTCTGGCAATTATTTGCCCTGACAAAATCACTGTATCAGTGGTTTTCTCAATGTAATGATAAACTGAAATATTTGTTAAAATCAAAGGGGTTTTCTGAGACTTTCTACTGATTGGTTGTGGTCCAATATCAGCAGTAGAGCTTCAACCTTCTTGCAGCTTGGCCTACGTGTCATGTGGGACTCATACATAAACTGGACTTGCAACTATTTAGTATATGATTAGTTCTGCAGATTCTTGTCTCTCGGCCAAGGAAATTGCCAAACTGCATCATGTGAGTGCCATGAGAGTAGGAAGAATACAAAATGAAAGCCAAGTGGTGGTGGATGTCCAGGAAAATATCCACAAGTCGGCTCATCACAAGATCTATCAGTTCTGGCACAACAAACACGGCAGTGGAGGCGGCTCGTATGCTTCGTAATAGTGAGATCACAAAAGTTCAAGCAAGCACCATGCAACGTGCATAACACAAGTCTGGAATGGTGGCCCGAAAAGAGGTGAAGAAGCCTCGACTTCAATATCATCATAAGAAGCGTCAGCTCGAGTCTGCCAAAAAGTACGAACAGTAGAAGATGAAATAAAAGTCAATAGACCGGGCTCTGATGAGTGGAAATGGGTCTGGAAGAGATTGGTGAAGAAACGGTTCAATGTCAATGAAGTAGAGGTGCTGAATTGGCCTCCACAGTCCCTGGACCTCAACCCACTCGAACACTTGTGGGTAGAGTTGAAAAAAAAGCTGTATTCATACCCAAGTGAGTCAACCAGTATGCACCAACAGACGTGTAGAACAGACCTGGGAACAGATTTCGGTAAAGTCTGATCAAGAGCATGCCCAGAAGGATGCAGACAGTGCTGAAAGCCAAAGGTGGATTTGCAAAATACTAACAAAATAATGAAAATACAAATTTTGAATTTTAGGAGCAAAATTGTAACAATGCAGTTAGATGACAAGACTCTGCATAACTAATCATATGCTAAATAGTTGCAAGTCCGATTTATGTATGAGAGAGCCAAGAAGATTGCCTATAAAAAGATGGGAGTCTCACGGTGGAAGCTGTAGTGGATGGTGAGATATGGAGCCTAAAAGTCAAAAGTTCAAAACATTGTTACCCTTTTACTCATCAGTGTAAGGCTGCAGATCTTTGGCAGAGAAGAGTCTTTTACCTCTGATGCTTCCTTTACACATTGTTAACAGCATGTGATTAGACTGGAACACTGTGCTGCAAGGGAAGATCAGAAGAGCCGTAGGATTGTGGCACCTGACATACATCTTCATAGGTCATGTCTCTTCGCATTAAGCAAGAGACCAGCCACTAAAGATTGAGGCCCCCCAACATGACATTACAATGAGATACAAGTCATAAATAACATATGATTTACTTCCAGCGACTCTCACTCTCCTTACATTAACAGTCGCTTTAGAAATCTTCTGTTGTTTTGCCTGCAGGAGAAAATCTTTCAGCAACCATCCGGGAAGTAGAAAAATGTTAGTTTATTGGACATTAAAACTTATCAGAATCAATTTACGTCAAATCAAAGTGGAGCGTCCAACTTTTTTAAGCATTCGTTTGTCACTTACGCAACGAAGAGCCAGAAGGGACGTCATAGATGGCGAGCTTTTTAATGGATTTGTGATACAGATTTCACATCAGGCATTTATACTGTACCACAAAAGTCAGAACCCCAATGGGTAATTCAGCCCCCTTTAGTGTATGCAAGTGTCCATGGGAGTTCCAAAATGGCGGTATATTGCATATATGTGTACTTGTTCTAGGATACTGATTGTGTTCCACAGTAAGAGGCAGTGCGTATAGATCAGAAGAGGGGCAAACCCCCCCCCCCCCCTTAGATGAAAGAAACTTGGACAGGGTTGCAACATTACCAAACCCAGAGTGGCTTCCACCTACTCTCTCAGCTGGGTGAATGAGAGGACTTCCATGGACCTAAATGGGGGTCAATGAGTTTTGGTATGACTCAATACATCAAAGTAACTTCATTGTCATTTTTTTCCACAAGGATGAGGTTCTCTCTACTATAAGTAGGCATTGCAATATAGAACTGTGTTAAAAAAAGGATCTACAGAGAGAGAAAAATGGATTATTGGATGGCTAAGAGAGGGTTAGAAAACTGAAAGAACCAATACTCACAAATCTCCCACCACTACTGTTCCAACTCTACCCAGGTCCTTGCTGATTTCTATAAAACGCTTTAGAAATATCATACATTGATATCTTGCCTTGTGGAATATCTGTGTGGATGAATGGTCATTGAGAACTTGGGTAAAGGATCCACCATGATACTTGGAATTGACAAGGAAGGAACCACTTGGTTGTTCCTTCATGTTTGTGACTTCCATCTGGTCTAGCAGAGTTCTAGGTGTTCCTAGTTTTGTGCCCTAGCCCTTTTCCCAAATACACTGGGCAAGTCAGAATGACTTATTTGCACCTCCTACCCTTCCAGCACTGGATGCCTCCTTGAAATATCTACATACCATCTTGTCAAATCCCAATGTCAGACTAACACTGCCATTGACATTAAAATGTGCAGTAATGTGCTGTGATGATTGAAAGGACAAACAATGACACAAATGACCCCAAAGTGGAGAGAATCAGCAGCACATAATCTAAGCAGCATCAAGTGACAGCACTTAACAGAATGATGCAGAGAAAGCTGATAATGTCCTTGTTCTCTGTGTGAGAGAACAGTGCTTGGGTTATCAAAACAAGAAGCTGTTAAGGAAAGAGGATATTTGCTCTAACGTCAAAGCAGGTATCAGATGTTGACCTCCTTGATGCCTCACATCTGGAGAATCCTGCCACCACTACCTTCAGGATTGCTAACTTGACATGATCTAGAAGAATATAACCTAAATATGTTAACTCCCTGTCGAATCAAACTTGGCAGGAGATTCAGAGGCAATGAGTCTTATCATCTGGTCATGTGCACCCAACAGCTGTGCCGTCCATTGAAGAAGACCACAGTGGTGGCCAGATAGATGACAGATTCTGCTTGACATGCATGTGCTCTACATAAGAAGACCTTTTTGGGATTTGATGTCTTTATCGGATGTTTATCTCCTTGAGGCCTCACATCTGGAGAATCCTGTCACCACTGCATACAGGATTGCTAACTTTACATAATCTAGAATAATAGAATTTAACTCTGCTCATTCATTGTCAGCTACGTTCAAAAAGTAAACTTGGCAGGAGACTTGCAGGCATCTATGTTGTCAGCAATGAGTCTATCATTTGGTCAAGTGCACCAAACAGCTTTGCCCGTCCACTAACCAAGACCACAGTGATGGCCAAGTCAAAGACAAATCCTGCTTGACATGCATGTGATCTACATACGAATACCTTTTAAGATTGGATGCTGCTATGTCTTCATCAAATGTTCACTTCCTTGAGGCCTCACGTCTCGAGAATCCTGCCACTTTTGCCTTCAGGATTGCTAACTTGACATGATCTAGAAGAATAGAACTTAAATATGTTGACTAACTGTCGAATAAAACTTGGCAGGAGATTCAGAGGCACAAATGTTGTCAGTTATGAGTCTTATCATCTGGTCATGTGCACCCAACAGCTGTGTCGTCCTTTGAAGAAGACCACAGTGGTGGCCAAATAGATGACAGATTCAGCTTGACATGCATGTGCTCTAAATAAGAAGATCTTTTGAGATTGGATGTCTTCATCAGATGTTTACCTCCTTGAGTCCTCACATCTGGAGAATCCTACCACCACTGCATTCAGGATTGCTATCTTGACATGATCTAGAATAATAAAACTTGTACATCTGTCGGCTCATTGTGAAGCATGGCCGAAAAGCAAACTTGACAGGAGATTTGGTGGCAGAATTGTTGCCAGCAATAAGTCTAATCATCTGTTCTCGAAGAAAACTATGATGGCCAAATGAAGGACACATCCTCCTTGACATACATGTGCCCAACATTAGTAGAACTATTAAGACTGGATGGCTGCCATGTCTTGACTAATATAGTTCCTTCAGAAACCTTGTGCAGTCAAGCTGTCAAAGATCCATGCATATGACATGGGAGGGATGGGGAGCATATATACCCTGCTGGGAAATACAGTCCGTAGACTGCTATAATGGAGAGAATAAAGCGTATTTAATCATGTTTATGGGCCTGAAATCCAAATAGAAATTGGAATTAGAATGACATGTTCAGAAAATGTGGCACTTATGAGCTTCCGATTATAATTTAACAGCTGCCAATAACATATGTGTCCGACATGTATCAGATTTTTCCCCAGAATTTATGTTTAGCATTTTATGCAAACGACAACTGAAGTCTGGCTGCTGGATTCATAATTCGTGCAAGAATTCTTATTGCGTGCTGTAAGGAGCAGAAGGGTTAAGTGTCAACATATCTTGAAATAAACAAAGAAACAAAAGGCCATTAAAAAAGCTTCAGAAATCTGTCAAAAAAGGGAGCAAGAGGTCGTCCGCCAGAGTCGTAACACAAGGACTCGATAGCATTTGTGAATCCCAATTATAAAAGTCAATTTCTAATTACGGTGGCGGCTGATAATGTATTAAAAGGGTGACTGAGCCTCCATATTATGGCTTCACCTCTGATCATTAATTACAATGACACAACTTGATATTATCATTTTTGTTAGATGTATCGAGTGAAAAGCTTCATCCAAAAAGAACAGCAGAAAATGTTACAATTTCCAACTGATTCACATTTGTATAGTATTAAGAAACAAAATGTGAGAAAATAGCGGTGGAAAATATGTAAAAGTTATCAGAAATAAATAATCATTCACTGCAACCATATTAGTTCCATTCTTGTACATAGGAGCAGTATTATAGCAGTTATATTCTTGTACATAAGAGCAGTATTATAGTAGTTATATTCTTGTACATAGGAGGCAGCATTATAGTAGTTATATTCTTATACATAGGAGCAGTATTATAGTAGTTATATTCTTGTACATAGGAGCAGTATTATAGTAGTTATATTCTTGTACTTAGAAGCAGTATTATAGTAGTTATATTCTTGTACATAGGAGCAGTATTATAGCAGTTATATTATTGTACATAGGAGGCAGTATTATAGTAGTTATATTCTTGTACATAGGAGGCAGTATTATAGTAGTTATATTCTTGTACATAGGAGCAGTATTATAGTAGTTATATTCCTGTACATAGGAGCAGTATTATAGTAGTTATATTCTTGTACATAGGAGCAGTATTATAGTAGTTATATTATTGTACAGAGGAGCAGTATTATAGCAGTTATATTCTTGTATATAGGAGGCAGTATTATAAAAGTTATATTCTTGTACATAGGAGGCAGTATTATAGTAGATATATTCTTGTACATAGGAAGCAGTATTATAGTAGTTATATACTTGTACATAGGAGCAGTATTATAGTAGTTATATTCTTGTACATAGGAGCAGTATTATAGTAGTTATATTCTTGTACATAGGAGGCAGTATTATAAGAGTTATATTCTTGTACATAGGAGGCAGTATTATAGTAGTTATATTCTTGTACATAGGAGCAGTATTATAGTAGTTATATTCTTGTACATAGGAGCAGTATTATAGTAGTTATATTCTTGTACATAGAAGCAGTATTATGGTAGCTATATTCTTGTACATAGGAGGCAGTATTATAGTAGCTATATTCTTGTACATAGGAGCAGTATTATAGTAGTTATATTCTTGTACAAAGGAGGCAGTATTATATTAGTTATATTCTTGTACATAGGAGCAGTATTATAGTAGCTATATTCTTGTACACAGGAGCAGTATTATAGTAGTTATATTCTTGTACATAGGAGGCAGTATTATAGTAGTTATATTATTGTACATAGGAGCAGTATTATAGTAGTTATATTCTTGTACATAGGAGCAGTATTATAATAGTTATATTCTTGTACATAGGAGCAGTATTATAGTAATTATATTCTTGTACATAGGAGCAGTATTATAGTAGTTATATTCTTGTACATAGAAGCAGTATTATAGTAGTTATATTCTTGTACATAGGAGCAGTATTATAGTAGTTATATTCCTGTACATAGGAGCAGTATTATAGTAGTTATATTCTTGTACATAGGAGCAGTATTATAGTAGTTATATTATTGTACAGAGGAGCAGTATTATAGCAGTTATATTCTTGTATATAGGAGGCAGTATTATAAAAGTTATATTCTTGTACATAGGAGGCAGTATTATAGTAGATATATTCTTGTACATAGGAAGCAGTATTATAGTAGTTATATACTTGTACATAAGAGCAGTATTATAGCAGTTATATTCTTGTACATAAGAGCAGTATTATAGTAGTTATATTCTTGTACATAGGAGGCAGCATTATAGTAGTTATATTCTTATACATAGGAGCAGTATTATAGTAGTTATATTCTTGTACATAGGAGCAGTATTATAGTAGTTATATTCTTGTACTTAGAAGCAGTATTATAGTAGTTATATTCTTGTACATAGGAGCAGTATTATAGCAGTTATATTATTGTACATAGGAGGCAGTATTATAGTAGTTATATTCTTGTACATAGGAGGCAGTATTATAGTAGTTATATTCTTGTACATAGGAGCAGTATTATAGTAGTTATATTCCTGTACATAGGAGCAGTATTATAGTAGTTATATTCTTGTACATAGGAGCAGTATTATAGTAGTTATATTATTGTACAGAGGAGCAGTATTATAGCAGTTATATTCTTGTATATAGGAGGCAGTATTATAAAAGTTATATTCTTGTACATAGGAGGCAGTATTATAGTAGATATATTCTTGTACATAGGAAGCAGTATTATAGTAGTTATATACTTGTACATAGGAGCAGTATTATAGTAGTTATATTCTTGTACATAGGAGCAGTATTATAGTAGTTATATTCTTGTACATAGGAGGCAGTATTATAAGAGTTATATTCTTGTACATAGGAGGCAGTATTATAGTAGTTATATTCTTGTACATAGGAGCAGTATTATAGTAGTTATATTCTTGTACATAGGAGCAGTATTATAGTAGTTATATTCTTGTACATAGAAGCAGTATTATGGTAGCTATATTCTTGTACATAGGAGGCAGTATTATAGTAGCTATATTCTTGTACATAGGAGCAGTATTATAGTAGTTATATTCTTGTACAAAGGAGGCAGTATTATATTAGTTATATTCTTGTACATAGGAGCAGTATTATAGTAGCTATATTCTTGTACACAGGAGCAGTATTATAGTAGTTATATTCTTGTACATAGGAGGCAGTATTATAGTAGTTATATTATTGTACATAGGAGCAGTATTATAGTAGTTATATTCTTGTACATAGGAGCAGTATTATAATAGTTATATTCTTGTACATAGGAGCAGTATTATAGTAATTATATTCTTGTACATAGGAGCAGTATTATAGTAGTTATATTCTTGTACATAGAAGCAGTATTATAGTAGTTATATTCTTGTACATAGGAGCAGTATTATAGTAGTTATATTCCTGTACATAGGAGCAGTATTATAGTAGTTATATTCTTGTACATAGGAGCAGTATTATAGTAGTTATATTATTGTACAGAGGAGCAGTATTATAGCAGTTATATTCTTGTATATAGGAGGCAGTATTATAAAAGTTATATTCTTGTACATAGGAGGCAGTATTATAGTAGATATATTCTTGTACATAGGAAGCAGTATTATAGTAGTTATATACTTGTACATAGGAGCAGTATTATAGTAGTTATATTCTTGTACATAGGAGCAGTATTATAGTAGTTATATTCTTGTACATAGGAGGCAGTATTATAAGAGTTATATTCTTGTACATAGGAGGCAGTATTATAGTAGTTATATTCTTGTACATAGGAGCAGTATTATAGTAGTTATATTCTTGTACATAGGAGCAGTATTATAGTAGTTATATTCTTGTACATAGAAGCAGTATTATGGTAGCTATATTCTTGTACATAGGAGGCAGTATTATAGTAGCTATATTCTTGTACATAGGAGCAGTATTATAGTAGTTATATTCTTGTACAAAGGAGGCAGTATTATATTAGTTATATTCTTGTACATAGGAGCAGTATTATAGTAGCTATATTCTTGTACACAGGAGCAGTATTATAGTAGTTATATTCTTGTACATAGGAGGCAGTATTATAGTAGTTATATTATTGTACATAGGAGCAGTATTATAGTAGTTATATTCTTGTACATAGGAGCAGTATTATAATAGTTATATTCTTGTACATAGGAGCAGTATTATAGTAATTATATTCTTGTACATAGGAGCAGTATTATAGTAGTTATATTCTTGTACATAGGAGCAGTATTATAGTAGTTATATTCTTGTACATAGAAGCAGTATTATAGTAGTTATATTCTTGTACATAGGAGGCAGTATTATAGTAGTTATATTCTTGTACATAGGAGCAGTATTATAGTAGTTATATTCTTGTACATAGAAGCAGTATTATAGTAGTTATATTCTTGTACATAGGAGGCAGTATTATAGTAGTTATATTCTTGTACATAGGAGCAGTATTATAGTAGTTGTATTCTTGTACATAGGAGCAGTATTATAGTAGTTATATTCTTGTACATAGGAGGCAGTATTATAGTAGTTATATTCTTGTACATAGGAGGCAGTATTATAGTAGTTATATTCTTGTACATAGGAGCAGTATTATGGTAACTATATTCTTGTACATAGGAGCAGTATTATAGTAGTTATATTCTTGTACATAGGAGGCAGTATTATAGTAGTTATATTCTTGTACATAGGGGCAGTATTATAGTAGTTATATTCTTGTATATACTATAATACAGCTCCTCTACACTAATATAACGATTATGGTGCTGTTTGTTATGTATAGGGATATACAGTAATTTATTTATTACTTTCCTCCTAAGGAGAATAAGATGCGCCTTGTCTATTATATTACAATATATTAAATCCTCTTGATGTGAGTGACCTGGTTTAATATTTATGTCCTTCCTATAGTCTTCTATGACTTTTCAGAGAATCTAATAAACATTTTCTTGCTCTATAAATGGAGCAGGAGAATTATCCTGAGTTGAGATCAATAAACTATTGAGTATTTTCACTAACTATGTTTGTTAAGTAAATTATTGAATAGTTTGTGAGGACGTTTACCTGCTCCTAAATAATGAAGTTATCAGATACGTTTGTAATTGAAGATCAATATGTGTAATGTATGAGTTATCCTACAGCACAGCTCAGTTATCTTTCCATTTAATTATTTTTTGCTGACAGTAATAAGCTAAAGGGATAAACCCTTTTTCATTCATAAGCAAAGCTGCTTGCTGCTCAGTATGGAGGCTGTGACGCATCCCTGCAGCAGTAGGCGGTTTATATCAGGTTTATGGGAGAGCTGGGAGTCAGGGTGATAATTAGTGTGGAACGATTCGAAGCATCCGAAGTGGAATTCGATCCGAAGTTTAGGAAAACAGCAGCTGTAGAATCCGCACTAATTCTCCTATCAAAATGAATGAGAAGCTGAAAAAAACTGTAAGTTGAGAAAAAGGATAAAAAAAAGTAGAAAATCATCTCAGATTCCACGCAGTTTTTTTTTCATCATGTTTGTAAAATTTGTCATGTGAACAAACCCTAACTGCTGAGGCGCTGCTTCTCACTGTGCCGCTCATCCCATAGCAACAATCACAGCACAGTTGTCATTTTTGCCCTTTGCACTATAGTGCCCCCACACAGTGTCTATACCCCATAGTGCCCCCTATACCCCATAGTGCCCCCACACAGTGTCTATACCCCATAGTGCCCCCTATACCCCATAGTGCCCCCACACAGTGTCTATACCCCATAGTGCCCCCCACAGTGTTTATACCCCATAGTGCCCCCACACAGTATCTCTACCCCATAGTGCCCCCACACAGTGTTTATACCCCATAGTGCCCCCACACAGTGTTTATACCCCATAGTGCCCCCACACAGTGTTTATACCCCATAGTGCCCCCACACAGTGTTTATACCCCACGTCCCCCCCACACAGTGTCTATACCCCATAGTGCCCCCACACAGTGTTTATACCCCACGTCCCCCCCACACAGTGTCTATACCCCATAGTGCCCCCACACAGTGTTTATACCCCATAGTCTCCCCCCACACAGTGTTTATACCCCATAGTCTCCCCCCACACAGTGTTTATACCCTATAGTGCCCCCACACAGTGGCTATACCCCCATAGTGCCTCCACACGGTGTCTCTACCCCGATAGTGCCCCCACACAGTGTTTATACCCCATAGTGCCTCCACACGGTGTCTCTACCCCCATAGTGCCCCCACACAGTGTCTATACCCCCATAGTGCCTCCAGTGTTTATACCCTATAGTGCCCCCACACAGTGTTTATACCCCATAGTGCCTCCACACGGTGTCTCTACCCCCATAATGCCCCCACACAGTGTGTATACCCCCATAGTGCCCCCACACAGTGTCTCTACCCCCATAGTGCCCCCACACAGTGTTTATACCTCATAGTGCCCTCACACAGTGTTTATACCCTATAGTCTCCCCACACAGTGTTTATACCCCATAGTGCCCCCTACACAGTGTTCATAACCTATAGTTCCCTGACACAGTGTTTATACCCCATAGTTGCCCCACTCAGTGTCCATACCCCCATAGTGCCCCCTACACAATGTTTATATCCCATAGTGCCCCCACAGTATTTATACTCCATAGTGGCCACACATAGTTTATACGGCATAGTGCCCCCCATGTAGCATTTATACCCCATAGTGGCCCTACACAGTGTTTATGCCCCATAGTGCACCCACAGTATTTCTATGCCCTTAGTACCCTCCACAGTATTTCTACCACCATAGTGCCCCCTACACAGTGTTTCTACCTCCATAGTGCCCCCATGTAGTATTTTTACCCGCACAGTGCCCCCACAAAGTGTTTATGCCCTCACAGTGCTCCTATGCAGTATTTATACACCTATCGTGCCCTCACACCGTATTTCTGCCCCTATAGTGCCCCTATACAGTATTTATACCCCATCGTGCCCCAACAAGGAATTTATACCCATATAGTGCCCCTAAATAGTAATGTTCCCATAGTATCTCCCACCCAGTATTTATGCTGCCATAGTACCCCTATCACAGTAATCATACTCCACACAGTAGTTATGCCCCCATAGTGCTCCAACACTGTATTTTTCTCCTGTAGTGCCTCCAAGCGGAATTTATGCCACCATAGTGCCCCATACACATTTAATAACCGTCGGCCAAACGATCAGCTATCTCTCCCGACTCCCTCCCAGCTCATCATACACAACAGCTCGGCCGGACATGTAGGTGTATTTAATGGGGGAGGAAAAAGCGACTGCCAGAGACTTCTGATGGAGGCTTATATCCCAGGGGAACAAAGGGATCGGGCAAAAATATTCATTCTCCGGACATAATCTGTACATTCCTCATACAAATAAAACTGTTGGCCGAACCCTCCGAGAACAGCAGATTCAGCCAACAATACACTAATGTGTAAAGAAAAAAAAACATACATAATTTTAAAACTTTAAACAGTGTTTTCTTTACCTCTCTAATTGGGCCAAAGACAACAGTGAGCATTTCTAGGGAAAAAAAAAAACATTAGAAAATGTTTATATAGATAGATGTACACCTGGTCAACGTTGTCTATATACTGTACGCTGGTCTGCAAATAAATACATAAATAACCACATCAATAAATATATACATATGTAAGTATAAATAAATAAAAATAATTAATCATATATTTAAATAAATGTATACGTAAATAAACATAAATATGCAAATAAATGCATAAATACATAAATATAGAAATAAAATAAAAATACCTAAGGGGGACATTTATTAAGACAGGCGATTGAGACATTGGTTTTAATCCCTGTGCACATAACTTTGGCGCTTGCTGCTGCCGGCGGTGCTTCATGCGTAGTTTAAGCCCATTTTCAACGTCATAAACTGTTGTGGAAAATGATGAATGAGACAGGCCGACTGGCCCGCCCTCTTCTCCGCCTACGCCGCCCCTCCTTTTTCCTGCGGCGTGAACGGAGTGAAGTCACAAAAAGTGGCGCATAACATAATAAGTGACCAACATAATGCATAAATTGTGGACTCTTGTTTTATTTTTGCATTATTTTGTCTTATTTTTTACTTTATGAACAATTTTTTTGCTGCTATTTTTCCTTTTTTTTTTTATGATGTTCAGCTCAGACAAACAGTAGTAAAAGAGAAGATTCATTTCTATTATATGTTTTCTGGGCAAGAGCATTTCACACTTTCCATTCCTGTTTTTGACAGCAGCAAGCCAAAAACATCAGATGTAAAGACTTTAAGACCTCTGAGAGGTCGGCAGTGAACAGAATTTCTTCCTGGTACTTTGCCTCGGTGCGCGCCACCCTCTGGGGGCAGATCTGCTGTCAGTTGAAACTTGTTTCATTTTCTTGACCAAAATGGCAGCGAGGAAGAAGCCGTGTTTCTGGATGAGATGGGGACACCTAAGTTTGTTTTGAGTTTGTTTTTTAAGCTTTCCAAACTTGCAGACACAGAGAACGGCCCGCGGCCTCTGCTCCGGCTTATATGCAGTCCGAGTGTGATCATACGACTTGTTATATTATTGAAAGATGTTTCGGCAAATTGCGGATCCGCAAAACACGGAAGCCGTCCGTGTGCATCTGCAATTTGCGGAACGGAACGGTCGACCCATTGTAGAAATGCCTATTCTTGTCCGCAAAACGGACAAGAATAGGACATGTTATATTTTTTTTGCGGGGCTACATAACGGAGCAACGGATGCGGACAGCACATGGAGTGCTGTCCACATCTTTTGCGGCCCCATTGAAGTGAACGGGTCCGCACTCGAGCCGCAAAAACTGCGGCTCGGATGCGGACCAGAACAACGGTCGTGAGCATGAGGCCTTACAGAATGAAATCAATTACCTATGACAAACTGACAGAACCCGTATAGGTATCATTATACCAGTAAGGGGCATCATTACAGTACTTTTGTTCCGTAAGGCCGGACTGGAGGTTGAGCCTTTGGGGAGGCCGGCATGACGAGGGGTGGTTAAAGGAAAGCAGGCTGGCTCTGGGATTGGGCAATTTGAGTGGAGGAGGAAGGATAAGGTAAAAGGGGGGCATTAAGATTAAAAGGAGCAGGGGGGCCGCCATTTTGTCAGGAAAAGGTGACAAACTCCCGCCCACCCTCCCTTGCTTTTTTTTTTCTTGTGTGTGGTGGGACACCTCGTGGGGAGGACTAGAACTGTTTTGTCATGGCAGCTGTGGTGCTGGGGGAGGTCCTCGAAATTGCCGAGTTGCTGAGGAGGGGAGGGCTTCCTTAGTTGGTGGTTGGTGGCTGATGTTAGGAGTCTATCAGTTGGTGCTTCTAAGCTGGTGATCAACAGCTGGAGGCAAGGTGGAGTTCCCCATATGGGAATGTCTGAGTACTTTTTTGGGGATTGAATTTGCAATTTGGGGTGGAGGGCTAACGGACCAGTAACCAACACCAGCGTCAAGGCTTGAGAAAATCGACCTTTGGATCATAGATCCGAAGTTAATTTGTTCAAAAACTTTGATGCTAATGCTGTTTTCGTACAGCATTGAGATGTATTGCCTCCGTGGAGCCAAACTTCCTCTCGCGAGCCAAAGTCGAGCGAGACTTCCGTGGATTACTACTGTATTCATATCTGCGTGTTTAAAAACTATTTAAAACAGGAATCCGCAGTGGGCTTTGGTACCAAGGTACCCGCCAGTACCAAAGACCAGTTCAAATTGATATTTAAAATTGTAATAAGCACGCAGATATAAATACAGTTGTAATTCACCGAAGTCTTGCGCGACTTCAGGAGAGACAAAGATTGGCTCCACGGAGCCAATATTTTTTAATGCAGTATGGAAATCGCATTAACATCGAAATTTTTTAACGAGTCGATTTGCTCAAGCCTAGCTCTGTTGGTTAGCTTTACAGTATCCAATTGGGCTATCATTAAAAAAAAAATATATATATATATATATATTTACTTCTACAGAACTGTGTGAGGACTAATTTTTTTTGTGGTGCAATCTGTAGTTTTTAGTGATGCCATTTGGGGGTGTCTTAGTTTTTGATCACTTATTATGCAATTATTTTTGGGAGGTGAAGTGATGAAAAAATGACGAATCAACCATTTAGATTTTCTTCCTGTCACAGCTTTCACCAAACAGGATAAATCCACTTATATTTTAATACCTTGGGTGTTTTGGAATGTGGTGGGGCAAATCATTTTTATATTTTTTGTTTATTCATTTGTATTTTTATTATGGGGAAAGGGGTGATTTGAATTTTTATATAATTTTTATTTATTTTTTAACTTTTTTTTTTAAGCCCCCTTAAGGGGACCTATACATGCAATCTTTAGATCACTTCTTCTATACACAACAGTGATTTAATACAGTGGTGTATGGGGATTTCAGTATTTTCTTATGGAGCACTGTTATCTGCAGGCATCCATTAGAATAGGCCTGGTTTGCCTCCAGCAGGCCCCAGCCTTTTGCTACCGAATGAACAGCTTCCCTCATCACAGATCTGGGAAATTGTTGGGCCCGGGGAGCGCTGCAATGTCACCTTAGATGCCATGGTCACAATTGACCACAACATTTGAGGAATTGAATGCCTGCAGTTCAGCATTATCACCAATCGCAGATATTAGCCCTGGGCATCTGCTGTGTGAAACAGCAGAAACCTGGTGGCAATGAGAGGATGAGAGGAGTGGATGCAATCTTCAAAGTGCCGACATCTGCCATACATGTAGGGCAGATATCGTAAAATGGTCAATACTGGGTGGCATCGTCGCTTGTTGCGATACATGCTGCAACTCTGGCATGGTAGAGGTTATACAGATGCTGGATGTCCTCCTGTGGTATGTCATTCCAAGCTCTTTCAACTTAGAGCAGTAGTTCCATCAAGGTGGATTTTGGCTGCTGTACATGGGAGATCTGTTGCTCCATCCAGTCCCAGACATTCTCGATGGGGGAGAGATCCAGTGATGGACCTGGTCAGGGGAGCAGCTGGAGACCCTAAAGAGCATGGTGTGGGCAGTGTGTGGGCCTCTATTATCGTGTTGGAACACCACATTTCCTGAGTAAAAAAAGGCTGTAGCCCTGGTTCCATGATGTCCTAGACATATTAAAGGCTGGTCAATGTATCCTTCATGAATACCAGACAGGAACAGCCATGGTAGCTAATGGCACCCCAGACCATGACACCTGCTGTTGGTCCTGTGTGTCTCCATGCAATGCATAGTGGCAGTAGGCGCTCTCCTGTGAATTATGATGTGGCCAAGCTAGAACCTGCTTTCATCACAGAACACTAATATTAGCCATTTATGTCCCCAATGGGCTGATGGCACCAGGGCAGGCGCTCTTGGTGATGATGAGAGGTCAGTGGAAAACGAGCAAGTGTAGTGGTTGAATGCAGTCCTGCTCCAGATGGTCACTGCAGAAACAATTTGTGATGCCATGACTGTCCTTTCAGATACAGCAGCTCTTCTTATGTGGAAATCTCGGGGTGCATCCTAAATATCATATGATTCTGCATTGTTCACAGGGTTGCTGCCACCACTTTCTCCCATTCCTATTCAATGTGACCTCCTTAAGAGTAAGGAAACTTTGGACAAGGTCTGTAAGGTCTGTTTTTTTGTTTTTATATGGCAGATATTATTATAGCTGGAGGTGGAGACTGGTTCTCAGAGATCAGATATAGAATAGATGTTAAGGAGCTGAAGGGAAAGCGAGAAGGACCTAGAATCAAATTACAGATACGTCAGGTGCAAATCCCTTTGAACTATATTATCTCATCAGATTCCTCCATGAAAACCTTAACATCTTCAGCATCATGCAAACCTGCCATGGGATACTTCAATCTCAGTCTCAACCTCATGTTCTATCAAAAGCCATCACCTTGAAGTATTAATCTGTTCTTCCCGAGAGTGAAACCTTTTAAAAATTCAAAGTCCAGATTTCACAGTGAATCTTTATGACTGTCAGGCACTACTCACCCCTCTGCTTCCTGCATCATTGGTCTCTGCATGGAGGCTGAGCTACAGATCCTGTGTGCACTCTGCGCAATCACTGGTCACCGGGTCTTCTCCTATGATTGATAACCTAAAATATCCATTACATATTTTCCAGACGCCCTTTTTCTGGTCTTTAGAGGTAGTCAGGTGACAACCATTTTACCCCCATTTCAGCGATCATAGGAGTTTTCAGTCACTGCCTGGTGAATAGTTCTGCATTGCGTTGCATGCCTCTCTCTCCAAGTCAGCCTGCACCTTGGCTCTTCTATCCTGTCCATGGACCAGGAGGATCAGGATTAGCAGATATATAGATTCTACATTGCCAGGAAAGTTTTTGGTTTTGGAGAGCTGAATCCGTAGCTACACTCTATGGTTAGCTGTTAGCCCAGCGGTCTGTGCCGGCGCTGCTGCCCCTACCCGCAGATGCCAGGCTTCCTCTTTCCCGCCGTGCTGACAAGCGCAGGCAGCAGATAGCTTAACTGTTGCATCTGTGCTTCACGCCAGAGTTTACTTCCTGCTGGAGACCTGCACTGTTGTTAGAGCGTGCACGGGTGTGTCTATCCTCCCTTGTGAGGCAGCACGTACACACCTTCGGTCTCACCAGCCTATGGCTGGATTGCAGGAAGTATTTAAAGGAGCTTCCTGCCCCAAGAACATGCCTGAGCAACTCATGGTCACTAGCTTGTCTTGGTCCTTGTGTGAAGGTCTTTTGAAGTTCTGCCTTGCTGTGTACCGGACCCTGCTTTTGGATTTATTGGATTTTGCTTGTTTGCCACCTGCCTCTGACCTTGGACTTCGTTTACGGACCTTGCTTGATTGCTGCCAGCCCTGACCCCGGAACTGACCATGTACAGTACGTCCCCTCGGTGCTTGCACAGGTATCTCGGACCCCCTGGTCAACTGCCACTGACTCGGGGACTGCTCTGGAGTGGCACCTGGAAACTACCCTAACGGCCCAAGCCTGTCCTCACCAGTGAAGACCTGGTAGTTGCTTAGTCATGCCCCTCCAGAGTATAGCCAGTTAGTGGCACAGTGGGTCCACACCCGCTTGCATAACATTAGCTTTTTGAGCTCTGCAATGGCAGCCATTGATTATCTGAATGTCCTTGGATCTCTTGATTAGTGGACTCAAACATGTTCAAGAATGGCTTCCTATTGGTCATCTTTGCTGCCATCAAGGCATCTGTGGACGGCTTCTGTATGAATATATGTGACTGATGGAATAACCCTTTTTAAGGACCAGTGGCAACAATGATCTGTTATCAGTGCGTCACTCACTTCCGTGCAGTAAGGCCATCAAGGGTTGTCAATGCAGAGATGCCAATCCCACTCATAGTGAAAGGTACTCCATACAGTTTCTAATGATGTATCCTCTTAAAGGGGTTGTCCCAAGAGGTACACTTATCACCTATCCCCAGGGGATCATTAGGGGTATGACTGTTTGGAAATTCACCGAGATCGGGGATCCAGTATCCTCCTGTAAGAATGTGATGAATGCATGCTCCAATGCCGCTCCATTCATAAAGGGGCCATTCTCATGATTGGTGGGTGTTGCAGCTGGACATTTCCAGGAGGGCCCATGATACTGACATTGTGCCTATGGCTAATAGAGGGGTCCCAACTGGAGGATCCTCTTCTATTACCTCCAGCATTGTACAGGTATAATGGTTGGAGCAATGCTTCGGGAAGGGAAAAATTCATGTATGATCATAGATTCCCCCCAGAAATTTATATTGATTGTTTGTAATCAGCTGTGGGCACCTCTGCTGTGGAAATGAAACTTGACAGGACACCCGTGGGCTTTATTGTCTTGACGTGACTTCTGTAGCCCCCCAAGGACCAAGAAACCTGCTGACTATGGGTCTTGACTTTTACTAATGGAAAGGAGATGAAATCCAGGAACCCTTCTCCATTGGCTGAACATACCCTAACACTGTTCTGGAAACCAGTTGATTCTTCCTTCGGGTTTCCTTCTGCTTTAACTTCGGTACTACCCATGTCATGTTATTAAGCCTCCAGTGCACAGCTACAGGAAATAATATGAATATGGCAAACAAATGATAATAACCCTAATGTAGTGCAGTCATGTGGAGGCTTCGTGGGTTGCAGGCATACTCTTATTTAGAGTGCGAATAGTCGTACGGCAATTTCTCTCCGGTCCACTCTTAGCCACTTACTTTAACTTCATGTAATAAATGTTAAACTTCATGCAATAAATGTCTTTAAATTGCCCTCCCCGCGTCTCTCATGAAGGCTTTAGTTCACATTCAAAGCATTTCTACATTCATTAAGCATATTTGTTATACTCACTTCTGATGTAGGAGCCTGACGTTTTATGTTTCGCATACTGCTTTTAATAGTTCTGCCTTTTGCATTGAGTTGAAAGGGGGTCATTACTGATGCAGTCAGAAAATTGGTGATTTGAAGGTTTGTTTATGTGATGGCTGTTCTTGAGATGACGTTTCCCCTGCTATGTCAGAGAGGCAGAACTTTGGGACTTTGAATGCTCAGCTCTCTAAAATTTGCACCAACTTTTGAGAATTACAACCTCAAGATTGAAAGTTTGGGCAGAGCAAAATGAGGTTTTGATCTCGGAGCCTAGTCCACCATAACGACCAGAACATTACAAACCAAGGACATGCAATGGGGACAATAGGGAGCTTGGGCAGTGGCGTAGCTATAGGTGGTGCCGAGGTAGCAGTCGCTACCGAGCCTAGGAGCCTGAGGGGGCCCAAAGACCCTTGTGGCACATAAGAAGACACTGGTATTATAGAAAGTGCATGCTGGTCAAGTAACACCTCTGGCTTGAGGGAAGGGGTTAGGTCAAGCATTTGGCATGGGTGGTGGTGCCATTTCAATGTTTGCCTTAGGCAGCTTGAAGGCAATGTACTTCACTGCCCCTGGCCACAAAGCACTGAGGGAAGGCGGAGGGGGCCCAAGCTGGACTCTTGCACCAGGGCCCATGAGCCTTTAGCTACGCCATTGCTTGAGCCCAAATTAAGCTTGCTCACTCAATGGAAAGATGTGTAGAACTGTATCCATTTGCTTCTGGCTAGGCTATGGTTTGGAGTCCATGTGATCCTCAAACGTAAAAGGGTTGTCCCACTAAAAGTATTACTAGGACATGTTAAATTAAGTTTTATCGAAATACACATGCAGTAAACATGTTACATTTTCTGGTAGTGCCCCCTGCTGTCTCTCCTTCTGGGTCTCCTCCTTATGTTTTCATTGGTGGACTGACATGCTCAGAGGCTTTCCTGCAAACTTCCTCCTCTCAGATCCAGCATAGTGATCTCCTAGTGAAGCCGCTCAGACTCTTTTCAGTCATTTATCAAGTATATGGCTCTATCGGTCTCTAGACAGTGGAGAAGGAAATCACATTGCACACAATTGTGCTATCTATTAGTGGAATCACTAGGGTTGTTTGTGAGGGGCTGTTTTCTATGCCGGGTAGGAAAAGATTAACAAGGGATGATGCAATGCACTCCTGCTAAATGCAGTTACTAAATGGTCACAGCTGCTGCCCACCCATAGAAAGGGAAAATACCAGAGCAGCAGAGAGGTGAGTAAAGAGGCTAAAAAGGGTTTTTATTTTTGCATTGATGTAATAAAAATAATGATCACAGTCACATTACTCCATTTATTTATTTATTTTAATTTGTGGGATTATTTGTTTTACTACTGCAAGAAAGAGTGGAGTTTACTGCAGGCAGATTCCCTGATCATGGTTTCCAAAATAGTTAAGGCTTGGCGGCAGTAATAGTGATAGTCATCAGAAGGAAAACAGTCAGGATGCAAGAGGCCATAGGAGCAGACAGGAGTGTAGCCAGGAATGGGGCCAAGGTTCAGAGCCAGGACTAGATCAGGTACCAGATGATATCCAGAAGTCAGAACCAGGAACAATAACAGAAGGAAGTAGAACCAGGACAGGGTATGAACCTCAATCAGCAGTCAAGACATGACAGGAAGATTACACTTTAATGAGACCACTAGATCAGTTTCCATATGAACTGGATGGTATCTTCTAGCCAGAGGTGGAGAGCAGCAGCAGGGCCACAGCAGAAGGCAGGGGTTGAGCAGCAAAAAAGAAGTGTCCACTTGCTTAGAAACCAGACACAGCCAAGAGCAGAAGCCATTGCCGATTGTGCCCCCTATAAATAGGCACAGACAGCAACAAAAAAAAGAAGGGGGCCACTGGCCTTGAGGAAGTAACCAGATACCAAGCCCATCAGTCTTGTGGCAATTGCTGTGGTGGTATTATCTTGCCCCAGAGGTAGGACAAGCTCTTGGTGCCCAAATGCAGTAATTTTACCATGGGTCTCATGGTCCTTGAAGGTCAAATGTCTGGTGGACATGCCTTAATTCAATCGAATTAAGGGGAATGTCTCTTTGTACCGAGGAATCTACAGAAGTTTGGCCACAGTTTTCATAAAATATCCAGAACATTGTTTTTTTAAATATATAATTTCTACCTCCCACCTAAATGATGCCTTAGGAGGCTTGCCTACTCTCTCTACCCTTGTACCGGTCCCAAATCCTCCAATTTTTATATATTTGAATGGGATCTCCTCTCCATGCAACCTCTTATACATTATTGGCTCATGTAAGCACCATGATGACTTTAAAAAAAAACTTAAAGTTCAATGAAACACATTTTATTCCAGCTTCAGGATATTTTGCAGCACATAATAATAATCCCAGCTTCACAGTGTCCATCAGAAATGTGACTTGCCTCAGAAGTCCCTCCAGCTTTCTGCTCAGACGTGCGTGTGTTTTTTTTTTCCGCTTTATTCAGTAACTCGACTACAATCCAGTAATCACTGATTTAGTACAATGCTTCCAGCCAAAGTCAGCAAAGGCAAAACTGCTGAATGAAGATAAGTCTGCGTAACTTCCAGCGATGCCGGACCGGCTGCGCACCAGCCGCAAGTGGCTTTGTTTTATTATAGTTATGTATTTTATAGAACTAACTAAATAAAAGAATGCAATTGCTGGTTCCATCCTTGAAGTGACACATTGTAAATGCTGGAAAAATTTTGGTTAACAGTTTATTTTTATTATTATTTATTATTAAAGAGCCATTCATTCCATAGCGCTGTACATACGATAATACATAATACAGACAATTGCAATAAGCATGAACAAGACGAGTTATAGACTGGTACAGAAGGAGAGAGGGCCCTGCCCGCGAGGCTTACAATCTACATGGTATGGGAGAAGGACACAGTAGGTGCGGGTGAAGCTGGTCGTGGCGGTATAGAGGCAGCAAGGTCACTGGTTGTAGGCTTGTCTGAAGAGGTGGGTTTTCAGGTTTCTTTTGAAGGATTCCACTGTAGGTAAGAGTCTGATATGTTGGGGGTAGAGAGTTCCAGAGTGTGGGGGATGCACGGGAGAAATCTTGGAGGTGATTGTGGGAAGAGGCGATAAGAGGAGAGGAGAGAAGGAGGTCTTGTGAGGATCGGAGATTCTATGTGGGGATGTATCGGAAAGTTGCTAAGAGATGTACGGAGGAGACAGGTTGGGGACGGCCTTGTATGTAGTTGTTAGTATTTTAAACTGAATTCAATGGGCAATGGGGATCCTGTGAAGGGATTGGCAGAGGGGAGAGGCAGAGGAGTAACAGGGTGAGAGGTGGATTAGTTGGGCAGAAGAGTTGAGGATAGATTGGAGGAGTGTGAGAGTGCTAGATGGAAGGCCACATAGGAGGATGTTGCGGTAGTCTAGGCGGGAGATGATGAGGGCATATACAAGCATTTTTGTCAACTCCTGGTTGAGGAATGGGCAGATGCGGGAGATATTTCTGAGTTGGTGTCACGGCTGAGGATGGGGAAACCCTCAGCCGTGCGATGACAGAAGATAATGGTCGATGTTAGGCCAGGACAGAAATCAGGGAGCAGGTCACCTCCTAATACGTCCCTAATTCTGACCCTGACTCCTAGCTGTATGAGCCAACCCTGATGGTAGGAGGGCTCATACTCCGGAACCTAGGGTCCCTACTATCCCTCAGGGTAGCCCTGGACTAGGAGCAGGGTAAGACGACCTGTTCCTCCTAGACACGGACGAACAGGAGTCTCACTGGCCAAGCTGCAAGGAAAGGGGAACATATACAGCATATGTCAAGGGCAGGTAAGTGAAACAAGTACCACACCTACCTGCTACAGACACACAGCCTGGAACCCATGTACAAGTGCTGCTGTCCACAACAACACAAACGGACACAGCACACACCATACATCACATAGGAACCCAGGAAACCATAGCTGCAATAAACACAAAGAGACCATAGAAACATCTTCACAGCATCATACATAAACTTATGACCACAAGGGTGGCCCTCACTGGATAGATGGTATATGACCAGGAGGATGACTCCAACATAACACATGGCTGGAGTACCCCTCAGATAAAGGCATCCAGCGGAAGCTAAATAGCCCAAGTAGCCACACCCACACACAGACACACCCAGTGTTCACACACTAGGAAGGAAGTTAACCCTTCCAACACCAGGCAAGGGAAGAAAGCCACTTAAAGGGAAAGTGTACAAACAACATCACACTGCACCTGTTACCGCCGGCAATGACATGCGTGGCAACCATGTCCTGGGAGCCAGCCAGAAGGCCGAGACACTGCCACCACATGTACACAACGCCACACGTTGCCACGGGCAAGCGCAAGTGAAGAAAAGTGTCACAATGCACACCATAGGCTGTGACAGTTGGAGGCGGCAGGAGGTGATAAGGAAAACTCATTTACAGTTACAGGATTCTGAGTGAATAGGGGACACCTTTTCATGACCCTCATGTATTAGACAGTGGAGGGTGGAAACGAAAAATATCCCTTGCTATGAGGGACTTACAAGGGTTCCTTAAGGGGAGTGTATTAGCAGGAAATTCACTTTAAACCAGGCACAGTGCCGTGTAGGGCTAGCTCAGCTGAATGTAATGATACCTTTCTCTTAGCAATCCGTTGCTCCGCTCTGGAGAAAAATGATTTTTTAATCCATATGCAAATGAACAGATAAGTGCCCCAAGGGTGGGTCTAAGCCTCCCTGTGCCCCCTTGTTTTCCTGTAACCTTCCCCACCCTCTACCTTTTTATCAGTGATTCCTAGTGGTGACATGATCCCCTTAAGGGACCCTTGCCCTCATTTTATGAAAAAGAAAAACATTGGAGCTTTAATTCTGATGAAGGAGGAAAATCCAGGCATGAAGTTTGTCAGCCTTAAATAACTACCTTTTTCAGCCTAGTTTTCTATTTCATTTGTTTAGGCTGTGTACCTGGACTGATCCTACAAATATAGGAGGCTACATGGAGACGTAATGCACCGTAAGTGGTGAGTTCCATTTGTCTTGATTCCTTCTTCAGAACTATCTCTACATCTGAAGCTTCTTCTTTAACCTCTCTCATTCGTATGGAATATTGGTCTTGGATAGTGTCAATCATGTTACATATATCCCAGAATTATCCCATAATGCAATTGTGATTATGAGCTTACCACTTTTGTTGGATTTCGACACCCTTATTTACATCTTGCTACTTGTTCGTTATTCCTGGGGTCTAGTTCTAGAAGGTAAAAAGGAAGCCTCTGAGCCTGGAGATGAATAGACCCCAAATAGGGAACAAGGATATATTTATGTTACAATTTTGCACTGGTATATCCCAATCATCCACTTGCATTGGTATATCTCAACCATCCTCTCACATTTGTATATCCCAACTATCCTCTTGCATGGTATGACCCAGCCATCCTCTTGCATTGGTATATCCCAACCATTCTGTTGCATTGATTTATCCCAACCATCCTCATCCATTGGCATATCTCAACCATCCCCCTGCATCAGTATATCCCAGCCATCCTCTTTGGTATATTGGTATATCGCAACCATCTTCTTGCATTTGTATATCCCAAACTTCCTCTTCCATTGGTATATCCCAACCATCCTCTTGCATTGGTATGGCCCAACGATTTTAACGGTCTAGTGGCTTAATGTTCTCTACTAACGGGAAATCTCATGGATGTTTATGGAAGGGAGAATATGATGAGGCACAAAAGTAACTCAAAGAATAGAAGCATATGCTGTTTATTAATTATCCGAAATCCAGAGGTAAATGCAGAATTTTGGATGAACTCATGCTTTGGATATTCATTATTTAGTTAACAGATCGGTCAAGAGCCTGTTCTTTATTATTCCCGCCATCATTCATTTCCCAGCAGATCGCATTGGCCATTGGTTAATTGTATATTTCCATATAAATTAGCTGCCGGTATAATCTGACTTCCCTGTTAGAGTGAATCCGAAGGTTAGTATTTTAGATATCACTTGACTCTGCTATTTTCCACCCTAGGCCATTGCCTCAATTAATTTGTGAAATCGTAGTTATCAAGTCCACTGTCATTATCCATGTCACTGATCTAAATTCTACAGACGTACGCAAGAGCTCCGAATGGGAGAGGGTGGTAAGAAATCATGTTCAATTATTTCCCCATTGACCTAAATTCATGAACATCTGTTGGACGCAGCAGCAGATTGGTCATTATATCAATGTCTACAGTCAACGGTCTTCGGAGTGGAGCGAAGGCTCCAATATTTTGGACATGATTTGCCTTTTTTCCAATTGCTGTGGTGACAATCACGTTCCGCTTCTTCTGAGCTGAACAAAAAAGAGTCTTAATAATAGTGTGAGCTCCTCCACAAGTATAACTGACAGACCATTATAATTAATAACACTGACATACAGGACTGGTCGTTTAATTAGAAGTCATTAGCTGGTGTCAATAGGAAACTGCTGTGAAAATGTAGTCAGCTGATTTACTTTTGAAGAATATATTGTGAACTGTGCTTGTGCTAGATCAAATTCCACCACTGGCTTGGTTTGACCATCTATATATATTTTTTTTTTCCTAAAGGGTTTTCCAGTACCAAACGGGTCCTGCAAACCCGCCTTCATCATGGAAAGTTTGTTTTATACTTACCGTTCCGAAGTTGTGTGGATCATCCTCTTGGGAACCCGGTCATGTGACACTCCACATCAGAAAATCCAGCTTTCACTGAAGCCATCACTTCTGCTGTGGATGGGACCTGAACTATTCCGCTTCCTAATGCATGTGCAAACTTCTGAATCACCCTCGTGCACATGCGGCATGGAGAGGAATAGTTCTGGCCCCATTCACAGCAGAAGCGGCGTCCCAACCATAGTCCAGGCTGGAAACCTGGTAAAGGACGTGACACTGTAGGAAGCAGGACTTTAGGAAAAGGAGTGTGACTTGACAAGGTTCTCAAGAGGCCGATCCACACAACTTTGAAAAGGGGGGTTTTGCATGACTCACTGGGTCCTGGACAAACAATTCAAAGAAACACTCCAGGCACAATAAAAAAACACTGTGCTATGACTAGTTTAGGTTCTGCCTGGATGGTGCATGACACAGGAATTTTCTTTGAATCCCTGCTCCTCACTCTCAGGTCTTCTCTACGGCGGGTTCATCGGTATTGATAAGTGTTCCTTTAATGCTTGTCGAAGGTTTGGATCAATCCAAATTTTTTAGTGGGTAGTGACGCAATTAATACCTTTTCCCCTGTGATCAACTAGTGTACAATATGGGAAGACATGTCTAGAGGAGACAGAAGGGGTCTGGAGGGTGCAGAGGAGTATGGACAGGAAAAAGGTTTCTGGAGGGGGCAGAGGTGTCTAGAGGGGACAGGGGATTCTGAAGGAGAAAGAGAAGTCTGGAGGGGACACAGAGGTCTGAAGGGGGCAGAGGACTAAGGAAGATACACAGGAATCTGGAGGAAACAAAGAGGTCTGGAGGGGCCAGAGGAGTCTGGAGGGAAAAGAGGGGTCTGGAGGGGACAGAAAAGACTGAAGGGGAAAGAGGAATCTGAAGGTACAGAGGAGTGTGGAAGGGACAGCGGAGTCTGGAGGGGACAGAGAAGTCTGGAAGGGACAGATTATTCTGGGGGAGACAAAGAAGTCTGGAGGGGAGAGAGGAGTCTGGAAAGGACAGTGGTGTTTGGCAGAAGGTTACACCACTGTCCCTGCTAAAAATATATGCACGCTTAGTGGAGCTGAATATGCATATGCCTGGTATCTACTGTATATGGCCAGCTTGGGTTCTTTAGCTTCCAAGCTTGTTCTTATCATCGGGGTAGATACGTTATATGCTTGTCAAGCTTAGAGTTGGCTAGACATAAGGTCCATTATGACTCTAATGGTCTTCATACAACTGGAGCCGACCCTGGTGGGCAAATTTGTGTACCACCATACGGGCAGTTTTTGACTTGATGTCATCTCTCACTTTCTTGTCTCACGCATCCTGGGCATGTGGACGGACATGAGCTACAAATCACTTTCAATCATCTGTAGCATCATTTCTCTGTTTGCTAATTATCCTAACTAGCCTGAAAGTACAGAGCCTGAAAAGATAGCCTTTAAATGCATTTAATTTGCCTGGTAAAAACCCTGTAGGTGCATTTAGCTCTTCAATTTTGATCATTTTATTTGGGTAGAGATATAAAGGCTGCAAATGAGCTGCATTTATCCAGATCACATTAAAATAGAGTCAGAAATTTGAGACATCTGCTGAATAAAAAGTAGTTGTTTACTCGAGAGTTCCCCATCACAGTTGGTCATCAGAAGTCTTCTCTTGATGTACGAGCGGAGAGACCCTCTAATTGGTCTTGCTTTGTTCAACATCTGTAATGAAAGCAGCGCTATCTTCACTAATTATCCATATTCATTATGACCGTACATATGTACTCATGGTTATTAGGGCTTTTAAATACTGTACACAATGTATATCAGCTCCATTCATGATTTATGCTCGAGCGTCCTCATCCGTCAAGTTGTTAGCCTATGCTTCTTAGTGATATGCTTGTGGGAAAGCTGAAGCCATCATTACTTCTACAATTCTAAATTGGAAATTGGCTTAGTTACAGTATATAGAGATGGGGGTCATCCTAAGCAATTAGTTATCACTGGCCTAATGGTGTTTCAATGAGGCTTGAAAAATCATAATGCCTATATCCAGCTTGATGAAGTCAACTAGGGAGCTAAGATATACATTGATGTATCCTCAAGAAAAGTCATCATTATCCAACCAGGGGGGGATCAGACATCTGGCACCGGAATTACCACACAGTTGATCTACAGTAACTCGTAGCTGTGCTTCCAACTCCATTCAGAGTGGTAGTCTCAGCCTTAGAGGCTACAGGGAGCAGACGACCAGTGAGGCTGCCGGGTGTTGGGCCACTACCGAACGGATAGGTCATCAATATGAGGAGCCCATAAATGCCCTTTTATGGCAATAATAACATAGCAAAATAGTTTGTAAGGCTGAAAAAGACATAAGTCCATCCAGTTCAGCCTAACAACCTGCAACGTTGATCCAGAAAAAGTCATAAACCTTCATGAGGTAGAAACCAGTTTTCCTCATCTTAGAAAAAAATATTTATCCGGACTCCAAATCTAGTAATCAAAATAAATCCCTGGATAAATGAGTCTTCTCCAGAAATCTATAAATCACAACTTGTCTATTATGGACCTCTTTTCCATATAGTCACCTTTGACAGACAGAATGGAGAGCCATACTAATTCACCCTGCAGATGAGTAGTCAGGTCCGTCGTGGCTTCCACAATCAGCTGTTTACTATAAGTTTGACAACCCCTTTAAGTCGGATTGACAACCCCTTTAAGACCTTACGCATATGACTGTATTTCAGATCCATACAGTGACTTATACAGGTACATAATACAGTACCTATAAAAGTCTGTGGTGTCCTGCTTATCCGGCTGCCCCCACACTTATCATGACTTAATAGGATGGAAGATAATTTCAGTCATCCACTAAACCTTCCCTACTAACTACCCTTCCCCAATAAGACACAGGAATACCTACTTGGATAAAGAGGCCTACTCGGCCCAATTTATTAAACATTTACATAATTCACCAAATAATAAAACACAGAAAACATATCAAAAGCATATCAAAATACATGACAACATTCCAAACTTTGAAATACTAATAGAATCCTAGAAGGCAACAAGGCAAGCCATTCTCCTCACTCTTCCCTCCATTTTCATACCACCTTACCCTTGGCCGCGGTCACCGACCCAAGGGCACGAATCCGCCAATTCTAATTCCATCTACCACTGTGGCCCATTTTGCCAAACAGGAGCCCCAACCACCAGCTTACCGATCCTCATGCGATGCACGCTCCAACTTGTCATGCACCTATTAAGCCTTGAATTGCCTTCCAGGACCCTCCGGTTAACCTGCCCATAAGAATACTCCCCTAACATAATAACAGGGCGGGTGGGCGGGAACCGTGACAAATCCCTGCACGCCGGTGAGAGGTGACTCCTCCCCCAGGCATATATAATGCCCGCAAAATTCCTAACCCAACCCCTAACCCACCATAAACCTTAACCCTTTGTCTGCCTTCAACTTCCCCCTAAGTCAAGTTACACTGCGCTATGCTGCGCCCCGCTCCGTTGCTCTCATGACTTAATAGGATGGAAGATAATTTCAGTCATCCACTAAACCTTCCCTACTAACTACCCTTCCCCAATAAGACACAGGAATACCTACTTGGATAAAGAGGCCTACTCGGCCCAATTTATTAAACATTTACATAATTCACCAAATAATAAAACACAGAAAACATATCAAAAGCATATCAAAATACATGACAACATTCCAAATTTGAAAATACTAATAGGATCCTAGAAGGCAACAAGGCAAGCCACTCTTGCTTCTCCTCACTCTTCCTTCCATTTTCATACCACCTTACCCTTGGCCGCGGTCACCGACCCAAGGGCACGAATCCGCCAATTCTAATTCCATCTACCCCTGTGGCCCATTTTGCCAAACAGGGGCCCCAACCACCAGCTTACCGATCCTCATGCGATGCACGCTCCAACTTGTCATGCACCTATTAAGTCTTGAATTGCCTTCCAGGACCCTCCGGTTAACCTGCCACCAACGACCTTAGGTGAAACCTCACCTATGGGCGTCCTGCCACACCCTCAAAGCTGTCTCCAATCCCTCCTGAAGCCCCAGGGCCCACATGTCGATACCCACATCATTGAGATGAACCCCGTCATCCCTAAGGAACTGAGGCGAAGCCGCCTCCAATTCTCGGTGACGCACCACTATGCCGCCATGCCGCCGCACAAAGCGGCCCACCTCCTTATTCAGCTTCGCCCTAGCCTTATTAATCCGGACAACCGACCGCGCCAAGCGCCAAACCCTCCGAGCAACCACCTCCGACCACACCACCAACAGCCCCGGAAAATCACACCACAACCGCAACAAATCCAACTTTATATCCCGAATCACTTCCCTAGAACTACGCACCCCCAAGTCATTGCCCCCCACATGCAAAACCAAAATATGCGGTGCCCTGTCCGAAGCAACTGACGCATGGAATTCTTGAAGAACCCGTCCCCATAACAACCCCCGCAAACCAATCCACCGAATTCGCAACTCATCTGGTAGAAAACCCAACTGCCTGCCGTTCCTTCTCACATCCGCACGCATGGCTCCCCAATGAACGTAGGAATGTCCAAGAATCCACGCCAAACACGGTGAAGCACCTAAAAAACAAGACGATCAGACTTGCCGACTAGAAAACAACATGACAAATGCCAACAATCACAACCACAGGTTACAACAGGTGAGGACGAATATACGAACGATAACACGCAGATTCCCACCTCCCTATCCGCTTGATAGCTTCCTCGCCCAAACCCCACCTAGCCGCCTCAGTCGCTGCGCCAATCCTGAAAGAATGAGACGCAAACTCCAGAGCAGGGAAACCCGCGGCCGACAAACATTTCCGAAAAACAGCCACAAATTGAAAACGAGACAATGCCGAACCATCCCTATGCATCAATAAAGATCCCGGACCATCAGGCCGAACCCGCAAAAATTCCTCCACACACGTCAACGGACACAAAACCGACCCCCTCAATGCACGCAACACAATCCTCACCCCTTTGCCCCCCTGGTCAGTCTTAGACCTGCGCAACACGCAACACAGCCCATCCTCACAAAAGGAAATGTCTTCGCGTAACAAACCGCCCCCTAACAACCGACTCCTAGACACCAACTCCGAGACCCGAAAAGCACCAAAAAAAGCCAAAGAAAAAGCAGCTCTAAACAAACTCACTTCAAAAACAGACGAACACACCACCCCCGCCTGTTCCCACAACTTCTGCAACACCGCAAATGAAACCGGACGACGAGCATCCAGCCTCGTAACACTACGCCGGTACCCTTTTAAAGCCTGCCGCACCAAAAAACTCCTAGACACATCCGGCTGACCCCGCAAGCGCAACCAAAAAGCCACTGCTGCCACCCGCTTAGAGGCTACCGAAAAAGACACGCCCGAACTGAACGACACCCCCACATAATACAACAATAAGGAGTGAAAATCCTCCAACTCCCCACAGCCACCCACTTGCTCGATTAACCTCTCCCACTGAGACCACACAGACGCATATGCCGACCACGTACCCCTACTCACAGACCGCCCGATCAAATCTGAGGAGACCCCAAGGCCACGCTCCAGAGCCACTGAGGACAAGAAAGACCCTCCGCCTCCGCGTCCGGCACCAGCCTGCGAAAACGATCCCACTGAAACCGAGAAAGTGAGTCAGCAATAGAATTTTCAACACCAGGAACATGCACAGCTACAAAACAGGCATTCAGCCGCAAACCTCGTAGAACCAAATGACGCAGCAAACGCAACACTGGAGGGGAATTAGCCAACTGCCTATTAACCGCCTGCACAACGCTCAAATTATCGCACCAAAATCGCACTCGTTTGTTCAAGAGCAAGTCCCCCCACAATTCCATAGCCAACACGATTGGGAACAATTCCAACAAAGCTAAATTGCCCAATAAACCTGCCACTCTCCACTCCTCAGGCCAAGGACCCGCACACCACTGCCCCTGGCAAAATGCTCCATAACCACATGACCCTGACGCATCAGTAAACAGTTCCAAATCAGCATTAGACACAGGGCCTTCCATCCACACCGACCGACCATTGAACTCTCCCAAAAAACGCTCCCAAACCGCCAAATCCGCCCTCACATCAGCTGACAAACGCAAGAAATGAAAAGGCACCGAGACACCCGCCGTAGCCATGGCCAAGCGTCTACAAAAAACACGACCCATTGGGAGGATTCTACAAGCAAAGTTCAACTTGCCTAATACGGACTGCACCCGCCGCAACTGTACCTTCCTAGCCCTTCTCAGAAAAACCACCTCACACAACAAGTCCGCCACCTTATCCTCAGGCAAGCGACATTCCATCGCCACACTATCGATCACAATCCCCAAAAACTTGACCGTCGTAGCCGGCCCTTCAGTCTTTTCAGGCGCCAACGGCACACCAAACTTGGCCGCCACCCGCTCCATCGTCCGCAACAACATGGAGCAAACCCTCGACTCTGCCGGTCCCAAAAATAAAAAATCGTCAAGGTAATGCAACACCGAAGTCCAACCCGCTTCCTGCTTAACTACCCACTCCAAAAAGGAGCTAAACGTCTCAAACAGCGAACATGAAATAGCGCAACCCATCGGCAAGCAACAATCAACATAAAACTGTCCCTCCCACTTAAAACCCAGCAAATGAAAACTATCCGGATGAATGGGCAACAAACGAAACGCAGCCTCAATATCCGTTTTTGCCAACAAAGCCCCTTGACCGAAGCGACGTACCCACCGTACCGCCTCATCAAAAGACGTATACGACACCGAACATAACTCCTCACTAATACCATCATTGACTGAACCCCCCGCGGGAAACGACAGGTGATGAATAAGCCTGAACTTGCCCGGCTCCTTCTTAGGGACCAACCCGAGAGGGGACACCCACAAATCCCGCAAAGGACATTCAGAAAACGGGCCAGCAATTCTCCCCGCAGCCACCTCCTTACCAATCTTCTCCGCAACCACCTCCGGTCGCCGCAAGGCAGAAGACAAATTGCGAGTCGCCACCTCAACCCGAACTGAAGCACACGGGATTACAAAACCGTCCCTAAAACCCCTCAACAACAACTCCGCGGCCTCCCTATTTGGGTATATCTTTAGCCACGGCACCATCTCTGCTACCATCACGGGAGTCGCCCCCCTTGTGCGCAACTTCAAACCCTCTGCCCTTCCCGCGCTTAAAACACTGAGACAGACTGTGGGACCCCCCGCAACCGGAACACTCGTGCTTGAACTTGCAATCGGCAAGGTACCTACAGAAACCTTCATTGTACTGCCAACAACACCCCTTCCTATTTCCACTGGAGACATCTGACGCCGAGGAACCCCCGGCAACGGACCGAAAGGGCTGGCCAACACCCCTTGGAGCCGACATAAGCCGCATCCACAAACCAATATCCTTATGGTCCCACCGGATACTCGTTCGCACTGCCTTTCTCTGCCTAAACTGCTCATCATAGCGGAGCCAAGCCACCCCGCCATATGTCCTATAAGCCTCCCCAATCGCATCCATGTAACAAAATAAAGCCGAACAATTCTCCGGCGCCTTCTCCCCCACCACACTCGCGAATATCGCAAAAGCCTGAAGCCAGTTCGAAAACGTCCGCGGAATCAACCTATACCGCCGCTTCTCCTCCTCCTCCTTTTTGCTTTCCTCCGGCCTACCCCTCTCCAAATTAAACTTCTCCAACGGCAGCAATGAGAATATCTCAACATACTCCCCCGCCAGATCCTTTCCCTGACCTCAACCTTCAAATGCGCCCCCAAAGGCCCTTCAAAGCAAACATACACTTCACCTTTAGCTGAATCCGCCATCCTGACATCATCGCACGCCCGGCCCCCACCACCGCCAGACACCGCCGTCTCCCCCACCAAAGCACCCGCCATGACAGCCGGCGCGCTCTCAACGACCTCCGCCCTAGCACACACACCCCCTCCAACCACCGGCACAGGTGACCACACCGCCGCCGGGGACGTGTCAGCACCCAAACCCAAGCGCGCCACCAGCGATAGCATCCCCGACATAAAATCCCGTACTAAACCCTCAGACCCAGCCAGCCCCCCCCAATCACCCCCTGACCCCGACCCGCAAAGGGTCCGTTGCTGACACGAAGTTCGCTCACCTGGCTGTCCCTGGGACGACCCCCCAGTAGCCGCCGACCGTCCTGCAGATCCTTCCGTCCACGATCCGGTCCGCGTCGATGCTGAGGAAGGACCGGCACCCGCCGGATCGTCAAGGCCGCCGTCCGCCTCCCCTTCGTCCAAACTCACTTCGCCCTCCTCAAAGGCACCATAGTCCTGGGGGCCACGACCAGCGTCCACCTGACCTGGCCGCAAGTCACCGTCCCCGCAGCCGCCCGGCCCACCTCCAGATGGCCGCCTGTTCCGCGCACCTCCACCAACAGGACATAATTCTGACCTTCCAGGCCCGCCGGGAGGAAAACCGGCAGCCGCACCAAGACCTGAAGCCGCCGTCACACACCTCTGCTGCACCATGGGGGACTCGAACCCAGAATCCACAGCCAGTGCTTGTGAAACTGCTTGACCTGCAGTACCGCCGCCGGCCACCGGTGTCGCTGTTTCTCTAACTGCTAGACCTGCAGTACCGCCGCCGGCCACCGGTGTCGCTGTTTCTCTCCTTGAACTCCTCAGCTGAGCAGACGCAGACTGCCGCCGGCCAGCAGATGCAGGCCGCGGCGCCCCCACATCCCTCACAGCAGCTGCGCTCCCGGACAGGCCCCCACCAACCGCCGATTAGGCCGCACACTCCGCTGTTCTCCCAGATCCGGGAAGGTAAGATCCGACCGCCGGCTCGCTCCCCACCAGAACGCACTGGAGAGGGAGACACCGAGGACGAGGGACACGGAGCAGCTTGTCCCTCTCCCGTCAGTGCCCGGCGCCGAGCAGGATTTCTCCCGCTGCGCCTGCAAGGGGTAACAGCAGCAGCCCCAGCCAGCGCCAGCGGAGGGTCCCTAATGGGGCTCCTTAAGCGCCACCACACGGGGGGGTAGCCTCGGGGCTCAAGCGCTCCGGAGGCGCAGATCTCCTGGCACTGAGCCTGACTGCAGGTGCCGCAGGGGGCCCGGCCGGACCCGATAAAGCCACCCTTAAACAATCCTGCAGCCAGTCATGCCCATGCCTCTCAGCAGCAGCCCTCACAGCCAAAACGAAATCTTTCACAGAAGCCATAATGCGACTAACCGTGACAAATCCCTGCACGCCGGTGAGAGGTGACTCCTCCCCCAGGCATATATAATGCCCGCGAAATTCCTAACCCAACCCCTAACCCACCATAAACCTTAACCCTTTGTCTGCCTTCAACTTCCCCCTAAGTCAAGTTACACTGCGCTATGCTGCGCCCCGCTCCGTTGCTCTCATTCTGCAAATTTCATGATGGACTCCAATTTCCCATGATACAAATTCAGTACAGTATCGCAACATGATACTGTATGCAATTCACATCCAAACCACTCAGTGGCCACCTATAGAGACATATAACGTAAACTACTCCCGACAAAGTATCTCAGAATTTCAAGTTTATTTTTTCCAAATCTGGTTATCTGGTACTTCTTATCTTGGCATGTGTAAAGCCATGAGGAAAGCCTAATCTGTATATTGCCTAGACTCCATCTTTTAAAGATCATAGTCCACAGCCCCTCTCCATTGCTGGTGCTCCGGAGAGGAGAATACATCCACAGTTGACCATGAGATGAAATTCCTTTTTTTTGGATTTGCTCATCGTTTTAGTTCTTAGAAGGGACTAGTACCGTCTGTATGGGTTATTAAGCGCTCATTATCCCGAATAGGAAGGCTTAAAATCTAACTTGTTTTAAGTGGAGCAGACATGATTTAATGTGGTGATTATCTCAAACCAATTCCTTAGCTCAGCAGTCAAAGCTACTGAATTATTCGACTCTCTTTCACTAAGGGCTTTCAAGAAAAAAAAAAAGTGGAATATAAATTATGTGTTGTCCAAAGGAAAAAGGAAAAAAAAAACTGAGGTTTCTGTCAATGACGATTTTTGAGATTTTACAAGCTTTGTAAATTAAGTGCAGTGGACGATGGCTTTGTCTGTCCAATTTTGAGTTGTTTTGAGCTGATAGACATCAATATGCCACCGGAAAGTACAACCATTAATTGAACTTGCAGGGACGGATCTATATTTCCATGCCTTGTCTTATACCACCTGCCATTCCTTGATGTCCCCTCTGCAGACATTGAGTCTGTTCATGTTAACATGGGCGAAATTAGTTCTGAGATCCAATGAACTGATTGTTGTCTTAGCCAGAGCTTACGCAACCTAATCCGTATATGAGCCCAATGCTGTGATTTCAAGTGTCTGGATGAGATGTACAGCAAATGGAGTTTGAAGGCAAACACAAAGCCCTTACATATCATACTGCTAGATCAATAACTATACAAGGGTCTGGTTCAAAGACCTATGAACATAAAAGCGTCGAGCTCTGTGATCACACTCGGTATGCTCATACCTGTACCTGCAGGTTATCTCAGCTGAGAATTCTGTTTCTTTTTCATGCGCTCATGGATTTCATATCTCTTTAAAAAAAAAGCCCATTTAGATCCATTCAGAGGAGAGAATCATCGTATCAGCAGGTCAGTGCTACCGCCAGATGCAGAAGGAATGAGCTCAACGAAGAAAAGTAGCAATTCTGGAAAAAGATCTGGATATGTTATTATTTTATTTCATGCACTTATATAGCGCTACTATATTCTGCGGCGCTTTACAGACATTAGCATCAAGCTGTCCCCAATGGGTTCACAATCTAAGGTCCCTATCATTATGTAGGAGTGTGGAAGGAAACCCACCCAAACATGGGGAGAACATACAAACTCCATGCAGATGTTGTCCTTGGTCAGATTCAAACCCAGGACCCCACTGAGCGACCATTACAACGACCATTACTTATTGGCTGAGTCCAATTCTTTCTCAGAGATTCCCATGTGAAGAACTTTTCCTTGGCATCACCAAACCTCGGGTGGACCCTGGAGGAGCAGGGCTAAATGAATGTTGGTAGCCACTGATCTCAAAGGCTGTTTGATTATTGATATGATGACTCTAAACTAGCAGATATACTTACTTACAACTTCATAGGCTACGGCTCCGCAAACACGTGCGCTGTGGATCGCGCCTACCGCTCCCTTCTCTGGAAGTCCTGGCAGGCGAGCAGCGTTGCCAATCGCATCCAGCTCCACAAACACGGGCATGGTTGATTATATTATTGTACTTTCACATTATCAGTGTCATAAAGAAAATGTTTTTATGTAATTTTTTGAGCCTCTACTACAACTTCCAGAATAATGGAATAGCTGACTGTAGTAGAAGGTGTGTGCACGATCATTGCAATCAAATCACAATGAACGAGTACTCAATCCAAGGCGCTGCCACTAGTATGTGAGCCTTTGGTTCAATTTTCAAGGTCTATTGGTATGATACAAATGTGATACGAATGTATAAGAACGAGTGGAATAATGGTGATTGACACTCAAGTAGTCATGGAACCTTAGTTAGTATATAAGTGGAAAAATACTGAGGGTACTGGAGTTCAGGAAAACAAAGAAGATTCTCAGGCATTGTCACAAATCAGTAAAACAAGTTATTGTGCATGAACATATGAAGTGCTCATTATAAGATTTTTTTCATAATTTTCTCTCTGCGCATGATCAAGTAGATATAATCACGCGCTTACATGCCCAATCACGAGTTTATGAAATCATATTTGGGATTTGTTGAAGACACGGCAGATTCTTCCCCGTGCTGATTGTTGGAATCCCCCAATCTGTGGGCAACGGGTGATGCTACAATATCTGGTGAGGTATTGATGCTTTATTCTTACTTACTCATGATAGTCAAGATAACTGTAGTTTTATAATTATGAGAACTCTTATTGTCAACCATAATTTTATTATCATTAATCATAAATAAAGTAATTGTTTTGCTTTAACTCACTTAAGGTCCTAGTCTGTGTGCTAGGGAGTAGTGTTAGCAACACTTTTATCAGGCAAAACAATTGGGAAGGCATCCATTAATATAGTAGACAACAGGAATGGGGAAAATATTTTGTTACTTTTATCTTGGTTGGTTGTCCATGTTGAATGTTCTTTCCTAGTTCATACCAATTAATTTCAGTGTCTGAATATCCGTGGCCACCTCTCTACTGAAAATAGAGGTCATTCATCCTTAGATCTTGTGAATGTGCCAAGTGCTGGGCTTCCAATAAACTGATGGATTGTCACAGAGGCAGTTCACAGCTACTACTGTTCTGCTTAGCCTGCCCGGTGGCCAGATCCACCTCCTGCTGTCTTCTTCCCACCAGGTCTTCTCAGTCTCTCCATGTAGGCTGCAGTATGAATGCCAGCAGGACCTTCCTGCTCTGCCCAAAGGGGATGCGCGTGCAATACCTCTTATAGGGCCAACGTCCATGTCCTCTAATCTTCAACAGCCCATGGCTGGCAACCTTGGAGTACTTCCCCTGTGGGAGTTTGCTTGACAAATAGGGTGCCATGCATCAGCGTTTCTGACCCCCGTGGGTCTGCTGTTAATCCCACAGACACTACTTCAGAGGGTAGTGGCCTGGTGGTTCCCCTGCAGCAAAGTGCAGATCCCTGTATAGGGTTTAAAGGTTGAATACCAGGGGACTGCCTGAAGAAGAACTGTAGGTTTAGCCCAAAGTCAAATCTGTTGGTTAACAAAATGATGTCAACTATGGCAACATGGATAAATCAAAAAGTCATCTTTTGTAAAAAACTAGAGATACGTGAATTGTTAGAAATTCAGATTTGATTTGTCCAAACTGGTTGATCAATTGGCCTGAGAATTTGTATATGACAATCTGAAGATTCAAATGCAACTCAACTTTTACACAATTCAGGTCAAACTTGATTAATTTTGAAACCATTCACTCATTTCTAGTTAAAACCCCTTTAACTAATTCCTACTGGGGAGACTCACCATAAAATAATCTTCCTTGCAGAACCAGACTATGTGCTTTAGTGGTCTTCATGAATTCTTATGAGGGTATCATCTAATCTGTGTGTGTCTTTTTTTTTTGTTCAATTTTCTAAAATATTGTTTGTTTTTATTTTTTATTACTTGTCACAAAATCTAATTTGTTTTAAAATAAAACCTTCCCCGGTAGAATTTTATCCAGATTTATCAGTGGGTATAAATTAAACTGCCTGAGGATGATATCCTTTAAGAGCTTTCGAGACACAGTGTGACGAAACTAGATCGATATGATTGTACCTGACCTGTACTGCATGTCTAAAATCCACAAGTTTACTTTACTAAACAATAATATATAATTCTATTGCCTCTCTGAAGACGTTCCAAAGTCCGGCTGCAGAGTGTGTAAATCTTTTTAGAGCTGTGCAGTCAAATACGGCTACAAGGCAAGAGACTGCTAAATGGCAAACTGCTTATTCTCACTGAAAAGCGTCTGTGATCTGTATACTAATCTACATTTCTAGACACTCCGCAGGTGGACATGTCTGTTTTTTTGCAAATTGTTCTACAGAAGTAAACAGTTTGCCACCATCGGACTGGAGTTACAGTATTTAAAAGCCAATGCTGTACATGGACCTAAAACAAACTGAGGCTTAAAGGGATTATCCCATAACTAATGTAAAAAATAAAAATCATATAGTACAAGACAATCTCTTTCTAACAAAGATAGAACCAGCCCTGTACCTCACATGGATCCAGAGATCTCCGCATTTATTGCTCTGCTAGATTTATATCAAGCTGACCGCTCAAGGTGAATATCTTTTATAATGAAGCTCAGGGGGCATGTCCATGCTCTTCCTATGATAGCTCAGGGGACGTGTCCATGCTCTTCCTATCACAGCTCAGGGGGCGTGTCCATGCTCTCCCTATCACAGCTCAGAAAGCAGCTGAAGGATGAAACTGAGCATGTGCGACCATCTCAGAGATCCAGACAAAGAAATAAGAAAAAGAACAAATAGCAGTAGGCAATATAAAAATATATTTTATTGAATAACTCAGTAGCTATGCTAAATTTTTTATTATATGTAATTACAAAAGTATTCTGCTCCTATGTACAAGAATATAACTACTATAATACTGTTTCTATGTACAAGAATATAACTTCTATAATACTGCCTCCTATGTACAAAAATATAACTACTATAATACTGCTCCTATGTACAAGAATATAACTACTATAATACTGCTCCTATGTACAAGAATATAGCTACTATAATACTGTCTCCTATGTACAAGAATATAACTATTATAATACTGCCTCCTATAAACAAGAATATAACTACTATAATTCTGCCTCCTATGTACAAGAATATAACTACTATAATACTGCCTCCTATGTACAAGAATATAACTACTATAATACTGCTCTTATGTACAAGAATATAACTACTATAATACTGCCTCCTATGTACAAGAATATAACTTCTATAATACTGCCTCCTATGTACAAAAATATAACTACTATAATTCTGCCTCCTATGTACAAGAATATAACTAGTATAATACTGCCTCCTAGCTGTGAGGACGTGTGTGAGTAGCTCTCCTGAGCCTGTGGATGTCTGTCCAGAGCCCAGGGTGTGGCCAGCCCGGGCGGGGAACTTCCCTCAGCGAGGCCCAGGCTTCCAGGCCTACACTGGGAGAAAACTCCCAAACCATTTCTAAAGTGGATACTAATCCCAAAGTTTCCAGTCAGCAGCAGAATGAAGGAAATATTGTTGTTCTGAAGAAAGAAGAAGAGAGGAAAGTGAGTGCAGTGAAGATGCAAGCGGATCCCAAGTCCAGCCAGCAAGGTGCAGGGGTGATGAGCACAGGCCGTGCAGCAGGTGAGCAGCTCCCCTCTCCTGCACACAGACAGAGACGGACATCACTGGAGAAACAAACATTGCAAGAAAACCTGAAACAGCAAGTTGTGGCCTCCAGCATGGCCTGTCAGGGCCGCACCAGATCTGCAGCAATGCCTCTGCAGGTAACCAGGAATGCCATGTCTACAAACACTGCAAAGTGTGAACAGGCCTCAGCAGATGCAACCGCAAGTACTAGCAGTAAAGCTGGGAAGGCAAAGCTGCAGGAGACCGGTGAATCCAAACAGCCTGGACCCCTGCCCGGACCAGGGCAGCAGGTGAAGGAGACCACGAGAGCGCCTGAGCTGCAGATGGCGGAGGAGATCCCGGCTCTGGTAAGGAGAATGGGGGAATTAAAGCATCACAAACAACTGCTACAGATGCAGATAGACTGTATATATAACCTGAAAACTGCACACCCCGATAGTAACACCTTGTATGATACCAAGCTGCACTCACTGAGCATAGAGCTGGCACAGGTGGTGAAGGAGATGGACTGTGTCCTGGAGAGGATGGGGCCCCTGGCCGAGTCCTACGGGAACCAGGAACGCTTCTCACAGCAGAGACAGAACAGTGACTCTGGATCCCGCTCCTCTAGAGCACAATCAGGGTCCGTGTCCCCAGATGAGGCCCGGCGAGTGACACAACCAATACTGAAGCCTGCAAGTTTCTCTTTCCAGAAGGGAGGTGGGCAAGTGCAGCAGCAAGAACCTTCAGCTGTCCCTGAGCAACATCCTGGATATGTGGCACCACAAGTCCCAGCAGAGCCAGCCCAACAGCAGGACAGTGGACATGTATCCATGGGTCAGGGTGATGCGGTGACGCAGGAGAGCTCTGTTACTGGGGCACAGACCAGGGACATTGATATTGTACCTGAGGGGTTGGGGGCTGGGGATACTGTACAGTCTGTGTGGGATATAGAGGTGGATGGTGGTCAGGAGGGTGTACGGAATGATGTCTGTAATTTCCCCCCCTTAACACAACCCACGTCGGATGAGACTGTCCCCTCTAGTGCAGACGCGCGGCCCAATACTCAAGGTAGTGAGCCCCGTCAGGATCCTCCCAGAAATGCCTGGAGCCGCGGCGCTCCATCCTTCACCTCCAGTGCAGGCTATACAGGCCAGGCGTTTAAGAGGAGGAACGTGGTAAGGTTTAAGCACCGAGGCACCAAAGAAGACCTCCCCGATAGGAGGTTTGTGGTGAGGGAACTCCTGTGCCACCAGATGGGGTTTGCTCCAGAGGACATCCTGGCGGTGATAAATCTACCAGACAGGCAGGGCTATGATGTCAGCTTTAAGCTTATGTCTAGTCTGGATAGGTTCTGGGCAAACTTTGCCAGGGTTAGGGACACCGAGGGCTGGAATAAGTTCATGTTCATTCCCATTTCCAAGCCAGACACTGTCATTGTGAATGTTATTTTCTGGAATGAATCTGTTCCTCCCCAGGACATTGTGGTGTGGCTCCGGAGGCACTGTGACCTCGTGTCTGATCTCACTAAGAACAGGGACGATGATGGTGTCTGGACTGGAGGGTGGAAGGTGCTGGTGAAGCTGCGCCAGCACAATAACATCACCTTACATCTCCCTAACTCCTTCTTTATCGGTAGAGAGAAGGGCGTCTGTTTTTATCCTGGGCAACCTAGAAAGTGCTTCAAGTGTGGCAAAGTCGGTCATGTGGCAAATGTGTGCACAGTGGTCAAGTGCAACCTGTGTGGTGAGCTCGGCCATCTGAGTGCCACGTGTAAGAACGTTAGGTGCAATCTCTGCGGACAGATTGGCCACTCACATAGGGATTGCCCAGATGCCTGGCATAACGTATGCAGGGAGCTTCCAGATGAGGAGTTAGCGGAGGCCGCAGACGCTATTGAGGAGAAGGCTTTGATGTCAGGGACCATACTGACGAGGCACGAGGTACAACAGGGGTCAGGTGAGACAACACCCGAACCTCAGCCTTCAGAGAACACACAGGGCACCATGGAGGTGGTCACTCAGGACCAGTCTCAGGCAGCCGCCTCTGTTTCACCGTCTGTATATGAAGAGGCCAAGAGGAACAAAAGGAGGAAAAAAGATAAGTCTTCCCGTAAGTCTGAGGAGGAACATAACCTGGGCCAAAACACCAGGAAAAAAATCAGTACCGGTGCAGGCGTCATGGTCCTATCAAACAGATATGAGGCTTTATCAGAGTCTGATGGGGATTATGAGGAAGAGCAACAGAGAATAGATAATGAGTGTGAGGCAGACACAGGGGACCCCCCAACAAAGAAGAAGCCCCCTCCTGTAGAAGCCCTTGTAGAGTCAGATATGGAGACTGGTGGTAGGCAGGAAGCCTCTGATCCTGACCTATGATGATGGGAGTCACTTATCTGCTCTTTCTATGTTGTCTTGTGATGGCTGGGTTTTTTCTAAAAGTTGCTTCGAGCAATGTGAACAGCATCAAAGTAAGAAGGACCAGACACGCGGTATACGATCACCTCAGATACCTGGATGCAGATGTCATCTTTCTGCAGGAGACACGTTTGAACACCTTGGGGCATCTACGTGAGGCTGAGAGTGAATGGCGGTCTGGTCCTTCTTGCTGGTCGCTGGCTGTAGAGCCTTATGCCGGGGTGGCCATATTGTTTAACACAAATGACGTGACTGTGCACAGGTTAACGGAGGTAGCTATGGGAAGGTGCCTGGTGCTGGAAGTGACCATCCATGGTAGACGGCTCCGCTTTATTAACATCTACGGCCCACAGACAGTGGCTGAGAGAATCCAGCTGTTTAATGATGTGAAGCAATATCTTTTCACCTCTATACCTGTAGTAATGGCGGGGGACTTTAATGTCACTTTGTCATCGGGTGACCGGTCCTCGGGCAGGGCGGTGGTCAGAGACTCCAGAGTATTAAGTAACATAATATCGCAGGCTGGCCTAAGTGATGTCTTCACATGGGGTGGCAGAAAGCCGAACTTCACATATTCTTGTGCTGACAGAAGCAGTAGAATTGACATGGCGTTTGTGAACCCCACAGAGACTGTTAGCGGGATAAGTGAGAAGGTCGTCCCCTACTCTGACCACCTGGCTTTGTTTTTTTGCTTGGGAGCCACTAGACGCTCTGATATTGGTAGAGGGCTATGGAGGCTTAACTCTAGCCTCCTGGATGATGTCTATGTCCAGGATTGTGTCCACTCTCTTTTCCAGGTTCAGCTTCAGAGAGTGGACTTTTATAACAACGTGGCCGACTGGTGGGAGGATGTCAAGGTGGAGATCAGATCCCTCTTACAGGGACTGTCAATTAAAAGAGGGAAGAGTAAGTATAGCCAGTATCTCAGGCTGCGGAAAGAATTGGAGTCACTGTATTCGGCGGGTGGGGATGAAAAACAAAAGATCGACCAACTGAAATCTGAGATAAGGCAGTATCAGTACAGCAGGTACACCTCCCTGGTTCTGGAACGGGATTATGGGACCTTAGGGGCTCCTGATCCCTTTGAGAATTGCAGGGAACGTGTGGCTAATAGATCGGTGGCAGGTCTCACTGACTTCCAGGGTGTTTTGCAGGAATCTCGGGAGGGTATCCTGGGGGTGGTGAGATCTTACTATGCTGGCTTATTTCAGAAGAAGGTTTTGGATAAAGAGAAGATGACTCAATTCTTGGAGGCAACTCCAGGTCCTGATACTAATGATGTGGACTTTTCTCCTTTGACAGCAGAATTAACGGTGGAGGAAGTTAAAGTGGCCATTGATCAGTTACATCTGAAGAAGGCACCAGGTCCAGATGGTATAACAGCAGAATTCTATAAGAAGTTCGGAGACCACTTGGCCCCAATCCTCGTGGACGTGTACAAAAATTGTCTAGAAAATCACCTGATGCCTCCGTCCATGAGGGTGTCCTCGCTAATTCTGCTGTCTAAAGGTAAGGAGCCTAGCGACATCAAGAACTGGAGGCCGATTGCCCTCTTGAATGTTGACAGGAAGATTCTGGCAAAAATCATGTTCTCTAGGTTAGTCTGTTTGTCCCGGGCACTGTTGGCAGGCTGTCAGTTTGGCACAGTAAAAGGGCGGAACATCTCTGGAGCAGTCATCTCGATAAGGGAGATGTTTGAGAGATGTAAAGCTCTGAGGTGTGGGAGATATGTTGTAGGTCTGGACCAGGCTAAAGCTTTTGACAGAGTGGATCACGAGTATCTATGGGCCACTTTGTCAAAGTACGGTATTCCAGGACAATTTGTAGATTGGCTGAAAACTTTATATTGCGAGGCGAAGAGCTTTCCTCTAATCAATGGTTGGCAAGGGGACACTTTTGAAGTAGAGGCAGGGGTGAGACAGGGTTGCCCTTTGAGTCCACTGCTGTATGTGTTTGCCTTGGACCCGTTCCTGAGGTCACTACAGGAGTGCGATTTTCAGGGGGTGCCGGTCCCCCATTGCTTGCCTTTGAAAGTAGTTGCCTATGCGGATGATGTGACTGTGGTGATATCTGAGCCTCGTGAGGTGCAGATGTTGTCTGCAGCCATCAGAAGCTACTCGGAGGCCTCGGGGTCTCTAGTCAACCTTGAGAAGAGTCAAGCTCTCTGGACTTTAAGTACTGATCCAGACTTTGATCTGCCACAATTTGCAAAGGCCCCCACCTATATTAAAATCCTTGGGGTCAAATTTGGGAGGGAAGATAATGCCAAACTAAATTGGGAAGAAAAGTTGGATTCCGGAAATGCAAAGATTCAGCGATGGAAGAACTGGAGGCTGACCTATAGAGAAAGGGTTACTATGTTGAAGACTTACCTGGTCCCCGTCTTCTTGTACGTCTCTGTTGTCTTTCCTTTGCCAGAACCTTTCTCGGCTAGGCTCTTTAGCCTGTTCTTCCAACTTTTGTGGGGGAACAGGTTGAACCCAATAAAAAGAGGGATCACCTACCTACAGAGGAGAGAGGGTGGGCTGGATATGTTAAATCCAAGGGTGTTCTTTGACTCCATGTTTCTGAAAGTTAATTTTGGTTGCCTGGACTCAAACAGCAGCTCCCTGTGGGCGAACAGTGTCAGGGACTGGATATTGCCTTTTGCAGAGTCTTGGGTGCGAGGCGGCAGTCTCAAGAGGGGTCGGTTTACTCGTGGCTTCCTCCCCCAGTACCTGGAATATGGTCTAAAGTGTGTGAAGAAATGGGGAATAGACAAGGTGTATCTGGAGACTAAGACCAGGAAGGATCTCTATATAAAGATCTGTAGGGTCTTCTATAACTTGCAGCCAGCACTGAGAGACTGTACAACAGCCACCTTGCAGAAAAGTCTTAGGTTCCTCAACGGACCAAGGCTTCCTGCAAAGTTGTTTGACATTGCCTGGCTGTCATTCCATGGGAAGCTTTTTGTCAGAGGCAATTTAAAGTTCCTGAGTGTTGTAGATCGCATGTGTCCCTTGGGCTGTCAGCAGGAGGAGACTATGGAACATTTTATAACCGAGTGCTGGGGAGGGCGACAGATATGGCGGGAGATAGCCAGCAAGCTAAAAATCCCAAGGCTGCAGTCTCTGACCTACCCAGACATTGTATATGGTGTGACATCACAGGTAGCTGACATTGACCGGGGGACCTTGCATTTGATTATTACCATCGTTAAATACTATCACTGGCAGACAAGAACAAGAGTGTCCATCCATAGTGAGCCCTTCAATCATGAGAAAGCCGTAAACCTCATCCTGTCGGAGCTAAGGTGGGTCAGATCTATAGAAGTTAGGAGAAAGGGCGAGAATGAAAAATTATGGAAGAATGTATATTTGGAGTAATTTCTGGTTCATGTATCCTGGAATTATGTTTATTTATTCATCTTTTCTCCCATTTATTTGCAATGGACTCTTAAGTTAAAGTTATTATAAACTTATTATTTTGATGATATGTATGATTTCAGTTCAATAATTGTTTGTTCATTCTCATTTCGGAATGTACTATTGTATTTTTGCTTGTTTTATACTAATAAAAATTGCCTCCTATGTACAAGAATATAACTACTATAATACTGCTCCTATGTACAAGAATATAACTACTATAATACTGCTCCTATCTACAAGAATATAACTACTATAATACTGCTCCTATGTACAAGAATATAACTACTATAATACTGCTCCTATGTACAAGAATATAACTACTATAATACTGTCTCCTATGTACAAGAATATAACTACTATAATACTGCCTCCTATAAACAAGAATATAACTACTATAATTCTGCCTCCTATGTACAATAATATAACTTCTATAATACTGCTCCTATGTACAAGAATATAACTACTATAATATAGCTCCTATGTACAAGAATATATCTACTATAATACTGCCTCCTATGTACAAGAATATATCTACTATAATACTGCCTCCTATGTACAAGAATATAACTACTATAATACTGCCTGCTATGTACAAGAATATAACTACTATAATACTGCTCCTATGTACAAGAATATAACTACTATAATACTGCCTCCTATAAACAAGAATATAACTACTATAATTCTGCCTCCTATGTACAAGAATATAACTACTATAATACTGCTCTTATGTACAAGAATATAACTACTATAATACTGCCTCCTATGTACAAGAATATAACTTCTATAAAACTGCCTCCTATGTACAAAAATATAACTACTATAATTCTGCCTCCTATGTACAAGAATATAACTACTATAATACTGCTCCTATCTACAAGAATATAACTACTATAATACTGCTCCTATGTACAAGAATATAACTACTATAATACTGCTCCTATGTACAAGAATATAACTACTATAATACTGTCTCCTATGTACAAGAATATAACTACTATAATACTGCCTCCTATAAACAAGAATATAACTACTATAATACTGCTCCTATGTACAAGAATATAACTACTATAATACGGCTCCTATGTACAAAAATACAACTACTATAATACTGCCCCTATGTACAGGAATATAACTACTATAATACTGCTTCCTATGTACAGGAATATAGCTACTATAATACTGCTCCTATGTACAAGAATATATCTACTATAATACTGCCTCCTATGTACAAGAATATAACTTCTATAATACTGCTCCTATGTACAAGAATATATCTACTATAATACTGCTCCTATGTACAAGAATATAACTGCTATAATACTGCTCCTATGTACAAGAATATATCTACTATAATACTGCCTCCTATGTACAAGAATATAACTACTATAATACTGCCTGCTATGTACAAGAATATAACTACTATAATACTGCTCCTATGTACAAGAATATAACTACTATAATACTGCTCCTATGTACAAGAATATAACTACTATATTACCGCCTCCTATGTACAAGAATATAACTACTATAATACTGCCTCCTATGTACAAGAATATAACTACTATATTACTGCCTCCTATGTACAAGAATATAACTACTATAATACTGTCTCCTATGTACAAGAATATAACTACTATAATACTGCTCCTATGTACAAGAATATAACTACTATAATACTGCTCCTATGTACAAGAATATAACTACTATAATACTGCTCCTATGTACAAGAATATAACTGCTATAATACTGCTCCTATGTACAATAATATAACTACTATAATACTGCCTCCTATGTACAAGAATATAACTACTATAATACTGCTCCTATGTACAAGAATATAACTACTATAATACTGCCTCCTATGTACAGGTATATAACTACTATAATACTGCTCCTATGTACAGGAATATAACTACTATAATACTCCTCCTATGTACAAGAATATAACTACTATAATACTGCTCCTATGTACAAGAATATAACTACTATAATACTGCTCCTATGTACAAGAATATAACTACTATAATACTGCTCCTATGTACAAGAATATATCTACTATAATACTGCCTCCTATGTACAAGAATATAACTACTATAATACTGCTCCTATGTACAAGAATATAACTACTATAGATTAACCCCCGCTCCCCTGGAATGCCGCAATACCTGAGGCACTGGGCTACTGAACTGGGAATTGAACTGAATGAAACTGACATAATGAGAATACATGCACACTCCCATGGCTTTTCAAGGTGCACCAGAGTGCAAGAGCACACGTATAAAGTCCTTACTCAGTGGTATTTAACTCCAAAGCAAATGTTTATTAGGGGCATGAGACAGGACGACAAGTGTTGGCGATGCTTGGAGGATGCAGGGACTCTATCCCACATCTTCTGGTACTGCCCTAAAATACGGCCATATTGGGAGGGGGTCTTATCCTCTATTCAGAAGATAACAAAAGTCACTATTGACGTGCCTCCTACCCTTGTGCTCCTGTGGCTCCCAACTCCTTCTTTTTCTCCCTCTAAGAGATGCTTAGTTACTCAGTTACTCCAGGCCGCGAGACTGCTTATCCCGCAGCACTGGTTGTGTACGGAAACCCCCTCGGTGGAGGCATGGCTGAATAAAGTAGACCATATCTGCCGTATGGAGGAGCTGGCGAGTTGGGAGGACAGGAATCACAATAAATATGTTAAGCTGTGGACACCATGACTATTATTTAGAGATGAGGCATCTGGGTCTTATAGAAGTGATCATTCAGAAGCCCACTAAGAGGTGCGGCACTCACGCATTATTGTCAGGTAGTCTAGAACATGTCAGAGCCATTGTAGCATAGTACCTGCTTATATGATTAATCTTAATTTTGCACTTTATTTAACTGTGTTGCTACACATATACAAGTGTCATGGACGGATTGTTGTTTTCAATTTTCCCTTTTCTCCTTCCCTCCCCCCCTCACCCATTCCTTACCCTCCCTGATCTTTCCTCCTCCTGTTCCTCTACTCTTTGTGATATTATGTTCACTAGACATGCTACAAGATGGGTGTACATTGTAAGGGCTCATAACTGCCATATTGTATTAGCACTATGTGATGTGGTTATAAGCCCATGTTCACAGTCTGATATATATGTTCTAAACGATGTACGCTATTGATCATCATTTTGTCTATGTCACTGCATGTTGATGTAGTATGCCTTTTTTCTTTTGCCATTTGCTCAATAAAAAGAAAATTTTCAAAGAATATAACTACTATAATACTGCTCCTATGTACAAGAATATAACTACTATAATACTGCTCCTATGTACAAGAATATAACTACTATAATACTGCTCCTATGTACAAGAATATAACTACTATAATACTGCCTCCTATGTACAAGAATATAACTACCTATAATACTGCCTCCTAGTACACGAATATAACTACTATAATACTGCTCCTATGTACAAGAATATAACTACTATAATACTGCCTCCTATGTACAAGATAGAACGACTATAATACTGCTCCTATGTACAAGAATATAACTACTATAATACTGCTCCTATGTACAAGAATATAACTACTATAATACTGCTCCAATGTACAAGAATATAACTACTATAATACTGCACCAATTTAACAAAATATAACTACTATAATACTGCCTCCAATGTACAAGAATAAACTACTATAAACTGCTCCTATTGTACAAGAATATAACTACTATAATACTGCTCCTATGTACAGAATATAACTACTATAATACTGCTCCTATGTACAAAATATAACTGCTATAATACTGCTCCTATGTACAAGAATATAACTACTATAATACTGCTCCTATGTACAAGAATATAACTGCTATAATACTGCCTCCTATGTACAAGAATATAACTACTATAATACTGCTCCTATGTACAAGAATATAACTACTATAATACTGCCTCCTATGTACAAGAATATAACTACTATAATACTGCCTCCTATGTACAAGAATATAACTACTATAATACTGCCTCCTATGTACAAGAATATAACTACTATAATACTGCTCCTATGTACAAGAATATAACTACTATATACTGCCTCCTATGTACAAGAATATAACTACTATAATACTGCCTCCTATGTACAAGAATATAACTACTATAATACTGCCTCCTATGTACAAGAATATAACTACTATAATACTGCCTCCTATGTACAAGAATATAACTACTATAATACTGCTCCTATGTACAAGAATATAACTACTATAATACTGCTCCTATGTACAAGAATATAACTACTATAATACTGCCTCCTATGTACAAGAATATAACTACTATAATACTGCTCCTATTACAAGATATACTAATAAAAGAATATAACTACTATAATACTGCCTCCTATAGTACAAGAATATAACTACTATAATACTGCTCCTATTGTACAAGAATATAAACTACTATAATACTGCTCCTATGTACAAGAATATAACTACTATAATACTGCTCCTATGTACAAGAATATAACTTACTATAATTACTGCTCCTATGTACAAGAATATAACTTACTATAATACTGCTCCTATGTACAAGACTATAACTACTATAATACTGCCTCCTATGTACAAGAATATAACTACTATAATACTGCTCCTATGTACAAGAATATAACTACTATAATACTGCTCCTATGTACTAAGAATATAACTAGCTATAATACTGCTCCTATGTACAAGAATATAACTACTATAATACTGATCTCCTATGTACAAGAATATAACTACTATAATTACTGCTCCTATGTACAAGAATATAACTACTATAATACTGTCTCCTATGTACAAGAATATAACTACTATAATACTGCCCTCCGATTACAAAGAATATAATAATATAATTACAATGCTCTTGTAAGAATATAACTACTATAATACTGCTCCTATGTACAAGAATATAACTACTATAATACTGCTCCTATGTACAAGAATATAACTACTATAATACTGCTCCTATGTACAAGAATATAACTACTATAATACTGCCTCCTATGTACAAGAATATAACTACTATAATACTGCCTCCTATGTACAAGAATATAACTACTATAATCCTACCCACGAGGGGCAAGAAAAAACTGAAATGTCTGCATCTTGATCTGTTCTTTCAATCAAGTTCTTGAAAAGCCTCACAGGATAGAATAACCTTCATGTCACCTTGTTGTATTTGTTTCAGTTTTTTGCTTGTGATTTTCCTGCAAAGCATGACTGTTTTAGGGAAAAACACCACGACAACAGTATGTAATATATTGCCATGTCCGGTGAATCCATCTTAGTTTTACAGCACGCCGCATGCCGCAGACAATCGCTCAACGAAATGTCTGCAGTTATGGCAATTTATGCTGCCACAGAGCCGACTATTATGATGTGAATTTCGTGCAGCTTTATTTACATTGTGATTCTGCGCTACAATTAAAGATCATTATTAAGCATATAACCTTTGTTTCCGATGTAATTAACATTTCTTTCTCCAAGGCACATGCTCCCCCTCTATGCCGCACTATATGCACCCACTGTAGCGGTAATGTGACAGCCCTTAGCTGCATATTAGACAGTGGAAAAAAATTATTTTATCTCCTGGTGAACCTTAGCTCAGTCGGCGTCGCCGTTTATTCCCAGCTACCATCATTCAGAGAGAAAGTAATGAAGCTGAAGGCTCTGAACCCCTGGAACAATCCCTCACATAGCTCCTACACCAGTCAGAGGTGGGGGTGGGGGGAGCAACATCTTCATTTCCATACGTGCCTTAGTATTGTATGGACAGTCACGTCTGCTTAGAACTTTTACGCCGCCATGAATGTAATTTTTACACGTAAGAAATAATATAATCAGTCAATGGCTTCAAAATGCTAATTTTGATGCTAAACTTTATATAATGAAGTGACTAGAGGGAAATGTCTTCATCAATGCAGAATTAATATCACCATTCCGGGTGGAACAAAAAGAGAAAAATTTAAGAAGAATATATACGGTACTAAATTTTCCCGTCTATGTAATTAGAATTCTTACGTTATGCAATAGGATTGCTAATTAGGGAACATGAAAAGTGAACTAAAACCAAAATCCAAACACAAAAAAAAAGTGTCTTTATTTGCTCTTCTTCCGTCAGATATTGATGCAAGGGTGTGCTCCGGGGAACAGTTGCGGGCCTGTTTGGTGTGGCCCGCCTTCTCCCTTTTGCCAACCCACTGCCTCTTCCAGCCTGTTGCGGTGCTGTGGATCCCTCCCCCTCTGTACTGCTGTCCTCGCTCGGCTTGCCACCTTCCCAGGTTAGGTCAGTGACTTCATCGTCCAGCACCTCCTCTTCCACTTCCTCACTTTGGTCATCCTTCTGACTTGTTGACCTAACAACAACCTCACTTATTGGCAACTGTGTCTCATCCTCATCATCAACCTCTTGAGACACTAATTGCAGTTGACTTATTGCCAACTGTGTCTCATCATCATCATCCACCTCGTGAAACACTAATTGCCGTTCTCCACCGTCATCTTCTTCTGACTGTGGAAGTTCAAGAGTTTGGGAATCAGGGCACAAGATCTCCTCATTCAAGTGAGAGAGAGGGCCAAATCAAGGAATGGCGCTGAAAACAGCTCCTTGGAATATCCGAGTGCGTAATCACTTGTTTGCCAAGACTCTCCATTGTGGGAGGAAGGAGGATCAGGGTAAGGATTGGGTTGAGCAGACTCTTGACTACTGAGACTGGACTTTGTGTAAGACGGGGTGGTGCTTAACCGACTGGACGCATTATCTTCTGCAATCCAATCGACTACCTGGTCGCACTGGTCTGACTTTGAGAGTGGTGTCCTGCGCTGCCCTGCAAACTGGGACATGAAGTTAGGTATCGTGGATGAGTGTGTTTCTTGTGTTCTAGCAGCAGGCACAGGTTCACCGCGCCCAAGGCCACGGCCTCTGCATGCACCATCAGCAGCATGGCCACTTCCCCTTCACTTACTGCTCGCCTTGCGCATATTAAATGGTATATATGCTTGGAAGTATGTCACACGTACAGTAGCGCAGGTCTTGTAAGTGTATGTGCAAATAAAGTACACAGAATGTCATAGATATTTAGGATGCGCAAACGTTAAACAGGAGATGTAGCGCAGGTAATGTCGCTGTCAGCAGCGGCCAAACAATTGCAGGAAATTTAGCACAATTTTTTACTTTTGGGTCTCTAACACCTTTCATCCTGCCTGAAAAAAAAAAGACATTTCCTGTCCCTTCTTCAGCACAGCTCTCCCTGACTGACTGAGCCGAACCACGTGTCATCGGGTGCTATATAGCACCTAATGACGCGTTCCGGCCAGCCAATCACTGTAATGCCCCTAATTAACACGGCTACGGCATTACAGTGAGTACCAGTACTTCCCCACACGTTTATTGGCTGTGTAGCAGCCAACAAACGTGCAGGGAGGAGACTCGAGCATAGCGCTCGAGCACACGTGGTGTTCGGCCGATCATGGCGATGTGCCGAGCATCGCGATGCTTGAGTCAAAATGGTGTTCGGCTGAGCATCCTCGCCCAACACTAGTCTTCATTCGATGGCTGAATGTGTGGTCATAGATGATAACATAGAGGGCTGTATAACTGGGGGTGCTTGGAGAGTGGACATACTTAAAAGGGTTCTCCGGGGCAAACCTAAAAAATGTGCCCGGAATCCAGGGGTGCACCTAGCCTTTCTGCTGCCTGAGGCGAAAACTAAAACTGCCCCCCAATGCCAATTTCTTAACATTACCCCTTTGCCACAATGAAAACACTCATTGCCCATGGCCCTTCTGCTGCCCCCTCTACCTTGTGCTGCCTGAGGTGATTGCCTCACCTAGCATCATTAGTGGTACACCCCTGCATTAATCAAACCTGTGGGTAGAAGATAAGGACAGCCATACTTACCCCCAGCAGCAGCAGCGTTTCCTGGATCCTCTTCACGGTCACATGACCGCTCCTTTGGCGTTTTCCGGTCTTCTGGTCCATTACTGTCTTCTCTTCCTCTGGGAAGCAGGAGATGGAGTGTCATCACTGACGTCACTGCCTCCAACCGGCCATCCTTGGTCCTGGAGCCTGCACAATAGTGCACCTGAACAATAGTGCGCAAGTGTAAGCCGCGTACCGGGGTGGACTCCCCAGGCAGGGCCTGCGTTAGGGGGAGGGCCAACAGGGCAATTTTCTAGGGCCCCCTTTCCGAAAGAGGCCCACTGCTGTTTGAACGTTAAATGGGCTGATGGTGGGAGTCTTTTTTCCTCCACATGCTCCCTGTGACTGGCACTCTAACATGCTGCAGCAGACCGCTGCTGTCCACCCCACACAGTCTCCCCGTCTCACCAGACCTCGGTCACTGCACAGCATTAGAATCCTGCTGCCACACACATCGGACGTTATGTGTGGGTGGAGCTAACATAGCTCCGCCCAATCTATTGCCTGTACTTGCTTCAAGCTGCAAGGCCCAAACATCAGACTGGGATGACTGGGCCTTCTGCTGGCTCTGACCTCAGCTGCTGGACTGCAGGAGATCCCAGGACCCTGTCTTATGAAAGCACCTGGTAAGTCCATCCAAGCATGCAGCAGTGTCTGTGGAGGAGGGTGCAGTATTGATGGTCACTAATCTGCGAGTTCCCTCTGTGAGCGCCCTGTGCCCCCTATGGGAGAGCCCTGTGCCCTCTGTGTGCGCCCCCTGTGTGTGCTCCTTGCGACCCCTGTGTGCACTCCCTGTGTGCACTCCGTGCGACCCCTCTGCCGATCCGTGTGACCCCTGTGTGCGCTCCCTGTATGCACTCCCTGTGCCACCCTGTGTGCGCTCCCTGTGCCCCCCTGTCTGTGCTCCCTGTGCCCCCCTGTGTGCACTCCATGTGCCCCACTGTGTGCACTCCATGTGTCCCCCTGTGTGCACTCCATGTGCCCCCCTGTGTGCGCTCCCTGTGCCCCCCTGTGTGCGCCCCTGTGTGTGCTCCCTGTGCCCCCCTTTGTGCGCTCCCTGTGCCCCATGTGTGCGCTCTCTGTGCTCCCAGGGGGAGTTTTGTTTGCTCCCTATTCCTCCTGTGTCCCCCATGTGTGTCATCCACTGATCCCCCATTACAGTGTGTCATCCACGGATGCCCATTACAGTGTCATCCACAGACCCCATACCAGTGTCATCCACAGACCCCATAACAGTGTCATCCACCGATCCTCCATAACAGTGTCATCCACAGATCCTCATAACAGTGTCATCCACAGACCCCAAAACAGTGTCATCCACAGACCCCATAACAGTGTCATCCACCGATCCTCCATAACAGTGTCATCCACAGACCCCATAACAGTGTCATCCACAGATCCTCTATAACAGTGTCATCAACAGGTCCCCATAACAGTGTCATCCAAAGTGTGTCATAATTGAGGATGACTATGCATGTGTGAACATACCAAAAGAAAGGCTAAAGAGAGATAATGTAGCATTCTGCAATCAGCTGCTGTGGTTGCAACCTCTGTCCGTGCCTACAAAGTGCTGTCAGACTTCTGGTCCAATATTTCAGGATTTGGGGCCCCAGGATACAGTGAAGTAACTATAGGAAAGCAAACCCAACACCTGCGTTTGGCAAAACAGAATTTTACTTAAATCTGGCGATAAACACAACCACAAATGCTGGGAACATACGATCAATTTACATACACCTAGCCCGAAGGCTGAGACCCTTGTGCTGCACAGCACTGCACCCTCTGATGAATGAAGGAGGAAGGAGCAGTAATTTACCTACTAGTGGGCACAACTAAACTGCCACACCTTACCTGTTATTATCCTAAAAGAACAACAGTAGTAACACTTGTGGCCTGACACAAACAGAAACCCTAACTAACTAACTACAGGCCTGGTCTAAGTCTCTAGGTGCCAACACTGTAATGTGGTGCGTGCACGATCTTACCGACCCGGGTCTGCTTTGCATCCTCTGGTTACTCTAAATAGAACAAACGTCTCTCCAGCAAGCATGCGGTACCGCAGTGTATGTAGCTTTGCTCCTCAGCTCTCATCAGCGTTCCTGGAAGCAATCCTCGTTCCTCTGGACAGGATCAGGGTCTTGAACACGATTAGCTTCACTTAGCTGCAGCTCTGGCCACTCTCACACCTGGATGCCGTCAGATTCACTGCTCACACAGATCCTCAGTGTCCCTCACAGCCTCACTCTAAGATGGCTGCTCCTCTCCCGGCTTTGTGTGAAACCCCACCTCTCTCATGAATGTGGAGATAGGAAACAGCGGCATCTTGTGGCCAAACAGCAGAATGTCAGTCCAGATCATTGAACTTCGTTTAAAGGGAACCTGTCACCGGGATTTTGGGTATAGAGCTGAGGACATGGGTTGCTAGATGGCCGCTAGCACATCCGCAATACCCAGTCCCCGTAGCTCTGTGTGCTTTTATTGTGTACAAAAAACAACCAGTGTCTATTCACTGCAGTGATGAGCGGCAGGGGCAATATTCGAATTCGTGATATTTTGGAAATATTTGGGCGAATATTCGTTATATATGTGCAAATTCGGGAATTCGTGATCTCCAGTCATTACACGACGCAAAAAAAAAAACTTTTAATCTGCTACTGGGCAAAAACCATTTGTCCTATACTAAATCGAGTGTGCGGATTACAAGTCCGAAGTCAGAATTGTTGTAACACGTCACGAAATTTTGCTATGCATAAGTATGCCTAAATAAATTAAGCACTTGGAAAGCATTGAATAATTTCAAACAGAACAAGTTTTACTCCAACAATTACCTGATCTACATCAAAGTTTGCATAATAAACAGTGCATGAAAATGTAATGGAATAACAAAATTTCAAAAAAGTCTTGTTTTTCAGTTTAAAAGCCTTACTTGAGCGAGGCCCAGTACTGTTAAAAGTGCTTCAGGCATCTGCTTTTGTGTTTGTGAACGGTCATATTTTCCCAGCAGTAGTCCGCCATCATGTTGGGATTCCAGCGGCCTTGATACTTGTTCTCCATTGTAGAAATATCTTTATGGAACCGCTCTCCATGTTCGTCACTTGCGTGTCTCAAATTGGGTGGGAAAAAGTCAAGATGGGAATGTAAGAAATGCACTTTCAATGACATTCGGCAGCCAAGTTGTTCATACGCTGTAAGCACGTTGTCTACTGATCCAGCAGAGTCTGCAGCTCGTCTGTTCCCAAGGAGCTGCAGGGAACAAATGCATCCCGAGCTGCAAGACGCCTTCGCTTTGTCAGATTCTTGCGCTGATCAGAAGTGTATTTGCCACATATGTAGCAGAAATTGTCTGGAGCGTTAACACATTTGCGTTTATCCATTTTAAGTTTCAAAACTGATAGCACTATAACAGATCACTTTATCCAAATCTGTCCAGCTTGCCTTATATACTTACTGCTGACATCAGCCTGAGTGCGTCCGGACAGGTCTGGACATGTCCATCGGAATATCTCCAATATAATGCATTAATATTATAACTGAATAGGCTTTGCATGCATAACTTAAAATCTAGACGAGTCAGACAAATTCCGAGTTCATATTTGGAATCAGTGCGCGCATTTTAGTATAAATCACGTGTTTTTCTCTCAGTAGCAAAATCATTGTTGTGCGGTGTTATTTTCTTGATTGCGAAAATCGGCAATCGGAAAATTTGCGATATTGCAGCCTTCTTATTGGCCCCCAAGCAAGAAGCAATGAGGGATCATGGGTACTGATGAAAAACTAAATCTAGAATATTCGCGATTACGAAGATATAGCACTATATTCTAGATATTCGCGAATTCTCAAAGTGCCAATATTCGCGATAAAAATTTGTGATTAGAATATTCGCGATCAACACTAATTCACTGTACAGGCTTCTGTACATGCAATGTAATTTCTGTGTATGAGTCACAGCATAGCTATCCGCCACAGAGACTGATCGCTATGCTGTGGATGTCACTGTTATGGGGGCGCTGTAGATGTCACTGTTATGGGGGCTCTGTGGATGTCACTAGTGGCTCCGTGAATGTCACTATTATGGGGGCGCTGTGGATGTCACTTTTATGGGGGGGTCTGTGGATGTCACTGTTATGGGGGCTCTGTGGATGTCACTGTTATGGGGGCACTGTGGATGTCACTGTCATGGGGGCTCTGTGGATGTCACTGTTATGGGGGCTCTGTGGATGTCACTGTTATGGGGGCTCTGTGGATGTCACGGTTATGGGGGCTCTGTGGATGTCACTGTTATGGGGGCTCTGTGGATGTCACTGTTATGGGGGCGCTGTGGATGTCACTGTTATGGGGGCTCTGTGGATGTCACTGTTATGGGGGCTCTGTGGATGTCACTGTTATGGGGGCGCTGTGGATGGCACTGTTATGGGGGCTCTGTGGATGTCACTGTTATGGGGGGTCTGTGGATGGCACTGTTATGGGGGGTATCTGTGGATGTCACTGTTATGGGGGCTCTGTGGGTGGCACTGTTATGGAGGATCTGTGGATGTCACTGTTATGGGGGCTCTGTGGATGACACTGTTATGGGGGCACTGTGGATGTCACTGTTATGGGGGCGCTGTGGATGACACTGTTATGGGGCGCTGTGGATGTCACTGTTATGGAGGCGCTGTGGATGTCACTGTTATGGGGGATCTGTGGATGGCACTGTTATGGGAGATCTGTGGATGGCACTGTTATGGGAGATCTGTGGATGTCACTGTTATGGGGGATCTGTGGATGTCACTGTTATGGGGGATCTGTGGATGACACTGTTATGGGGATCTGTGGATGTCACTGTTATGGGGGATCTGTGGATGTCACTGTTATGGGGGATCTGTGGATGTCACTGTTATGGGGGATCTGTGGATGTCACTGTTATGGGGGATCTGTGGATGTCACTGTTATGGTGGCACTGTGGATGTCACTGTTATGGGGGATCTGTGGATGTCACTGTTATGGGGGATCTGTGGATGTCACTGTTATGGGGGATCTGTGGATGACACTGTTATGGGGGATCTGTGGATGACAGTGTTATGGGGGATCTGTGGGTGTCACTGTTATGGGGGATCTGTGGATGACACTGTTATGGGGGATCTGTGGATGACAGTGTTATGGGGATCTGTGGATGACACACTGTTATAGGGGTTCTGTGGATGTCACTGTTATGGGGGCACTGGGGATTTCAGTGTTATGGGGGCTCAGTATGAGTTATAGGGCTCATGCAAAAGACCATAATCTGCCCAGGAATCACGGTCCTTGTGTCGGCAATATTTTCTAGGCCGACTGCAGCTTCCCTCACCTGCACTGCCCGTATGATAGTAATGTATGATACAACCAGTCTGTATCTGACCGCGGGGCAGTTGTCGTGCACTCACCTCCTATGTGTATTTGCCCCCCAATCAGATCGGCTGTATCATAAATTCCGATGCTGCAGTCAGTTCTGGTCAGGACAGTGTGGTCCTGCACATTGACCGTGTTCCCTCGGCTGATCATGGTCGTATCACACATGATAGGCCAAGCTAAACACTGCAGCAGGCAGGACTGAAAAAGATCGGATTAGGCCTCATGCACACGACCATGTCCGTTTTACGGTCTGCAAGTATCACATCCGCTAAATAAAGATACTGTCCGTGCGCGACCAGCATTTTTTTTTTTTGCAGACTCTGACTTCTATGGGCTCAAGGCCTGCATTTTGAGGACCAAAATAGGACTTGTTCTATGTTTTGCAGAACTGACATACAGATGTGGAAACCACACGGATGATGTCATCATTGTGCTTTTCACATCCGTATGTCAGTTCCACAAAAAATAGAAGATGTCCCATTCTGGTCCTCAAATTGCAGACCTTGAACCCATAGAAGTTACTGACATGTCAATTGGAACCTTACATGGACATCCTAAATGCCCAGAGGTCAAACAGCCCTCTATGCCCTATATTGACGATTTCATAAGGGAAAGGGTCATCATTGCTCTATAGGCTTGTCCATGGAAATCAAATATGGCCAATCTAATTGCCCAAGAATGCCCACTGCATTGGTGCAGAGGGGCCTTTATACTTTATGCACTCTCTTTGAGTCCTCTCATTAGAACCCTAAAATTAACATAATCGCTGATCTTTAGCCCAAAATCTGACTTGGGAACACTGAAGGGAGTCCACAGACTTTGCTTAATTTGGGTGGACTATAACAGGATCTGGCGGCTTCTGCTGCCTCTTCACTGATTCTGCTCCATCAACCATCTTCTAGATTGCGTTCCTCCAGTGAAGCTCTCAAACCTCTTCTCTGCTCTCACACTCAAACCACATCCAACTTTGATCTTGTCCCCTTTTAGCACCTTGTGTCTGACTCCACTCATGTCACTTATACTGTTCATCCCGGTGGTCTTCTCCCCTTGCCCCACACTATACCTGTGGCAGCCAGCAGAGATTGCAAGGTCAGGCAACCTACTCCAACCCTACCAATCAAATGGTTTCATGAAAATAACGGGGTTGTCTACATCAATCTTTGAAGCCTAGTCCAGCAACCTGCTCCCTGCATATTCCCATACTATGACACCCAGCTCTCCTGGCATGCTGGGAGTTGTCTTTTTTCCAGCAGCTGCAGAGCCACAGGCTACAGGTTGTATGCACCGAACAGCTTGATGGCAAAGTCAACCAGATTATCAGCAGAGAATGTCAGATGCAGAGACAAAGATAACCTTGACATGATTGAGCATTATCTAATTACGCGCCGCCATGCACGTTCGCCAGTATCTTTGTTTTTAAGATAAACATTATGCAAGCCAATTAAAACGGAGATATTTGCATACTTGCAATCACTGCCTAAAATCTCTCCCATAAACCACTGATTGTTTCTAAATGTAGGCAGGAAACATTACGCCAAGCAGCCCGTTATTGTTTTTAAGGGGCGTCGTATATTTCGCCATCTGAAGGTTAGCAGAGAGCTTCAACTTTCTCCCAGGTGTCAGGAAAAGTTTGGAATCCCATCATCTAATTAACCAGAGTGCGGTTGGACGTCGATTAAAATTTCACCTGCTCCGGGTATCCCATCGATCATGATTAGGAGTCTGCGGCCAAAGTGAGCGAGGTGCCGGTTCTCCAGTTAATACAAGAGATGATTTATAACCTTGAATGTTTTTAGTAATGGTCTACAAGTAATGGACAGTTTTGCATGACAAATCACTCATCCTCAGTGGAAAATGAGACATGTTGTCCTTTCATGTAGAACATTTCTCAGTGATTCGTGGAACAGATGAAACCTGTACTATTAATTAATCGCCCGGCGGCGTTTTCTCAATCACGAAAATGAAGCTTTCCGTCAGGCCACTTGTTGCCGAACTTCTTTATTTATCTTTGGAACCGCTGGAATAATGAAGCGCAGGAAATTCATTATATTTATTAAATGTGTCGGATTTGCTGCCAAAATACACGTTGGCTTAAGGGATAGATAGTCTTGAGTCGGCAGATTCCAACCGCATCATTTGTTGGTATTAATGCAAGATTAGAATTGCCATGAACGAAAAGTTTGTGGACTGACGCAGGGACTGACCGAAGGAGGCCATGAAAGCTTGAAAAGGGTTATCCAACTCCTATATTGACCCTTTTAATGCCTGGGCCCTTCAGATAAGTTATACTTACCCCGCGTTGCTCCTACTCACTGCACGGTTGCTGCTGCATTTCTCTGTCGCATAGATCAAAGCATCCAGCGACCGGAGGGGAGGGGCAGCTAATAGCAGGCCGCGACAGGGACAAGCCTCCCTAGCATCGCGGGTGGTCAGGAACATTTCAACAAGCTTTGCAAAATACAAATACAGGTGGACATAAGAAACTTTGTCATATATCTTATCAGAGAAAAATGCCTCTTTTTCCACTTATAAGCTGCCTCTTAAACTAACATTCTCTCTTGAGGAATGACTAAAGGTTCAGATTACAGCTGCTCATAAAAGTCTATAGAGAGGGGGAAGAGTATTCTGACAATAGTCCATCTGGTTTTCTCAAGGTGATGAACATTAGATTTGGAAGAAGGGAGGGAAAGAGCCTGATAAGTGGAAAAAGATGCATTTTTCTATGATAAGCTAAATTACAAAGTTTTTCTTTTTATTCATCTGTTCTATTAGTTTATTCAAAGTTGTAAGAAAAGTTAATGACCATTTAAGCATCTGGAATTGGAGTGGTTAATGTTCACATTTCTGTAGAAGGTGATTGTACAGTCGTCGCCAAAAGTTTTGAGAATGACACAAATATTAGTTTTCACAGTTTGCTACTAAACTGCTTTTAGATCTTTGTTTCAGTTGTTTCTGTGATGTAGTGAAATATAATTACACGCACTTCATACGTTTCAAAGACTTTTCTCGACAATTACATGACATTTAGGGTCCATTCACACATCCGTTTTTTCTTTCCTGATCTGTTCCGTTTTTTGCGGAACAGATCAGGACCAGATCTGGACCCATTCATTTTCAATGGGTCCTGGAAAAAATCCGTTGTTCCGTTCCGCATGTCCGATTAAATATAAAACATGTCCTATTCTTTTCTGCAAAATTCGGATCATGGTACAATACAAAGTCAATGGATCCGCAAAAAACGGAAGACATTCGGATGTCATTACGTATGTCATCCGTTTTATGCGGATTCCGTTCCTGGAAATTAAATCCTGCAAACAGAAACTTTTTTTTTTTCAAAGAAATCCAAACAACTTTATTTGCTTATTGAAATTTATACATGTTTCAGTTTTTTGCGGATCCGCAAAAAACGGATGACATACGGAAACATTTTCAGGAACAACGGATCCGCAAAAAAAGGACCGAAATTCGGGATATAGAAAAATACTGACGTGTGAATGTAGCCTTATGCAAAGAGTCAGTATTTGCAGTGTTGGCCCTTCTTTTTCAGGACCTCTGCAATCCGACTGGGCATGCTCTCAATCATCTTCTGGGCCAATTCCTGACTGATAGCAACCCATTCTTTCATAATCACTTCTTGGAGTTTGTCAGAATTAGTGGGTGTTTCTTTGTCCATCCCCCTCTTGAGGATTGACCACAAGTTCTCAATGGGATTAAGATCTGGGGAGTTTCCAGGCCATGGACCCAAAATGTCAACGCTTTGGTCCCCGAGCCACTTAGTTATCACTTTTGCCTTATGGCACGGTGCTCCATCGTGCTGGAAAATGCATTGTTCTTCACCAAACTGTTGTTAGATTGTTGGAAGAAGTTGCTGTTGGAGGGTGTTTTGGTGCCATTCTTTATTCATGGCTGTGTTTTTGGGCAAAATTGTGAGTGAGCCCTTGGATGAGAAGCAACCCCTCACATGAATGGTCTCAGGATGCTTTACTGTTGGCATGACACAGGACTGATGGTAGCGCTCACCTTTTCTTCTCCGGACAAGCCTTTTTCCAGATGCCCCAAACAGTCGGAAAGAGGCTTCATCGGAGAATATGACTTTGCCCCAGTCCTCAGCAGTCCATTCATCATATTTTCTGCAGAAGATCAATCTGTCCCTGATGTTTTTTTTGGAGAGAAGTGGCTTCTTTGCTGCCCTTCTTGACACCAGGCCATCTTCCAAAAGTCTTCGCCTCACTGTGCGTGCAGATGCGCTCACACCTGCCTGCTGCCATTCCTGAGCAAGCTCTGCACTGGTGGCACTCCGATCCCGCAGCTGAATCCTCTTTAGGAGACGATCCTGGCGCTTGCTGGACTTTCTTGGACACCCTGAAGCCTTCTTAATAAGAATTGAACCTCTTTCCTTGAAGTTCTTGATGATCCTATACATTGTTAATTGAGGTGCAATCTTAGTAGCCACAATATCCTTGCCTGTGAAGCCATTTTTATGCAACGCAATGATGGCTGCACGTGTTTCTTTGCAAGTCACCATGGTTGACAATGGAAGAACAATGATTTCAAGCATCACCCTCCTTTTAACAGGTCACGTCTGCCATTTTAACCCAATCAGCCTGACATAATGATCTCCAGCCTTGTGCTCGTCAACATTCTCACCTGAGTTAACAAGACGATTACTGAAATGATCTCAGCAGGTCCTTTAATGACAGCAATGAAATGCAGTGGAAAGGTTTTTTGGGATTAAGTTAATTTTCATGGCAAAGAAGGACTATGCAATTCATCTGATCACTCTTCATAACATTCTGGAGTATATGCAAATTGCTATTATAAAAACTTAAGCAGCAACTTTTCCAATTTCCAATATTTATGTAATTCGACTGTAGATGACAATTATATTGACACATTCTACAAGGATCTGAATAGAAGTCCATATGCATCCAACTCGCAGGTGCCGACAGGTCACACCACATGAAAGATCACTCCAGTCATCAGGATGATGCACACATTAAAACCGTAAGAATTTCATGAGTGTTGCCAACTTGAGTGAAAAGGTCTCTTTATTTAAGATAAATCCACTATTCAAGCGTTTCAGGAAGATCCCCCTTCTTCAGAGAGTCTGAAAAAGGGCTGAAATGCGTAATTATTGGACTTTACCTTCAATAAGACACCCTTCTGCTCATGTTGGCAACACTTATGCCTGGTAATTGTCATTTTATCTGGGTGTGAATGTCAAGATAGACTTTCATCCAAATGATGTTCTCAACCAAATGCATAGTTGGGATATGAGTATGAGCTGAAAGGTGATCATATATAATAAAATACATAAGCGGCATCCTTTCTGATACCCATAGACTCATCAAGATCATATGTACCACAGAAGACCATGGTGAAGAGAAGACTCTACCATTTGACCATCTTAGAAAAAGGTAGAATGGCTAGGAAAGTATCCAAGAAGGAACAGGTAGACATAGGACACAGAATTGAATGTCCGCCATATGAGAGGTTTGGTGAAGGATTCTTTCACTATTGCAGTGTAAGAGGATGCCATAGACAAGTCATATTGCGGTTTTTAGAGGCTTTTCAACTTAGACAAACACTTTGTAGCTGCTAGGACTCCTTATGATGAGCTGATTTTGTAGGGGGAGTCCTGATTTTGGTTCCCCTGCAAGGAATGGCCACCTACTGGAACTAAAGGGTTGCAAATTCAATGTATTCCTGCAGTCATCCATGGTGAGAGACAATCTTTGGCTTATAGAGAAGGCTCTAGACCAGGGGTGCACAAACCCACGGGCCGCATGTGGCCCCCAGACCCATGATTTGCGCCCCACCCCCCCAGTTCTAATGGGTAGAAACACAGCTGATCGCGCGTTTCTTCCTGGAGCGCTGCAGAGCGATGAATGACAGGGTCCTGGATGTTAGTGAGAGGGGAGGAACCGAGGAGAAGGCAGAAGCGGTTTATCAGCCCTTCTGCCTTCTCCTCAATGAGTGCTCTGCAGTGTAGAGCCCTGTGATCACATGATCGCCCGGTGTGTTAGGGGCAGAGGAGCGCAGAGCTGCAAGGTCAGTAAATATTATGTGGCAAAGATTTATTTAAAAAAAATAGAAAATTAAAAAAAAAATTAAAATAATAAAATACAAGTAAAATAAAAAATAAAAAGGAAAAAGTGCAAAATAATAATGTTTATTGTCCTCCAACAGTCTTTTTATGACCTCTTGGTGGACATATTATGTGGAAAAAAAATATTTAACAAAATAAGTAATAAACCAAATATAAAAAAATATTACAATAAAATATTAATAAAATACAAATAAAAGTAAAAAAGAAAAAGAAAAAAGTGCAATTTTTTTTTTTTAAGGGTCATTGTCCCCCAAAGGTCTTTTTATTACCTCTTGGGGGTAAGCGCTGATTTAGGGCTCGTTCACACGAAAGTTTTTTTTGCGTTCCATGTACAGGCCGTTTTTGGTGTTCCGTGTACGGAACCATTCATTTGAATGGTTCCACAAAAAGAATGTACTCTGTGTGCATTCCGTTTCCGTATTTCCGTTTTTCCGTTCCGTTAAAAGATAGAACATGTCCTATTATTGCCCGCAAATCACGTTCCGTGGCTCCATTCAAGTCAATGGGTCCGCAAAAACACGGAACACATATGGAATGTACTCCATATGTCTTCTGTATCCTCTCCATTTTTGTGGAAACATCTATTGAAAATGTTATGCCCAGCCCAATTTTTTCTATGTAATTACTGTATACTGTATATGCCATACGGAACAACGGAACGGAAAAACAGAACGGAAACAAAAAACTGAAAATCGGATCTGTGAAAAATAGACCGCAAAACACTGAAAAAGCCATACGGTCGTGTGCATGAGCCCTTTTGAACAGGAGGCAGGATGGAGGGAAATGTTGCCACTTTTCCGGTAAATTTTTTTTTTTTGCGAGTTCTTGCAGCATGACCCCTGAAACAAAAGATTCCTACTTACCTGCTTCCCGCCGCTCTGGTCCTCTGCACTTCCACCCCTGGCTCCATCTTCCGGTCCCTGCACTGTTTACACCTGGCCATGGTCACAAGCACCTCTCCAGCCAATGACTGGCTTCCGCAGTGACACGCTGCTTGTGGTCACATCACAGCTGAAGCTAGCTATTGGCTGGAGAGGTGCATGTGACCATGGCCAGGTGTAAACAGTGCAGGGACCGGTAGATGGAAGCAGTGGGGGCAGTGCGAAGGACCGGAGCTGCGGGGAGCAGGTAATTATCGTCGGCACATCGCCCTGTGCACCGATGGTTTATTGGCGGCCCCTTGAAATAGAGGGATGTGACAATTAGTGATGAGCAGCAGGTGCCATATTCGATTTCGACGAAATTCGCGAATATTCGATAGAATATTAGTTTTATATTCGTCGAAATCGAATATTCGTCATTATTCTTGTTATCGCGATTAATATGCGATTTAAATAATCGAATTTAGATTTTAACTTAAAGGCTACTCTCCTATTGAAATAGCAGTGCGATTAATTCAAGTTATAATAATCGAATTTCGATTTTAACTTAGCACTGCTATATTCCATATTCGTTAATTCTAGCCTAATATGGAATATAGCAGTGCTAAGTTAAAATCGAAATTCGATTATTATAACGAATTAATCGCACTGCTATTTCAATAGGAGAGTAGCCTTTAAAGGGGTTGTCCCACTTTGCTTTTTTAATCTTATCAGCAGTAGATGTCCTGATAACTTCCTGGTTCTCAGGCAGTTGAGTGAAGGCCACGCCTCCTCATGACTCACCCTGCGTGCTCGTTCATGTGTATGAGGTCATCCACATGGAGCCGTATGTGAGGTCCCGCCCCCCCCCCAGTATAATAAACATTGAGTGCGGCCCCCCCCCCCCAGTATAATATACATTTAGTGCGCCCCCCCCCAGTATAATATACATTCAGTGCGGCCGCCCCCCCCCCAGTATAATATACATTCAGTGCGGCCACCCCCCCCCCAGTATAATATACATTCAGTGCGGCCACCCCCCCCCCCCAGTATAATATACATTCAGTGCGGCCACCCCCCCCCCCAGTATAATATACATTCAGTGCGGCCACCCCCCCCCCAGTATAATATACATTCAGTGCGGCCACCCCCCCCAGTATAATATACATTCAGTGCGGCCACCCCCCCCCCCAGTATAATATACATTCAGTGCGGACCCCCCCAGTATAATATACATTGGTGGCGCAGTGGGAAGTGCCAATGAGGGTTAAAAAAATAAATAAAAAATTAACTCACCTCCTCCAATTGTTCGCGCAGCTGCCGGTCTCCTGTTCTATCTTTAGGACCTGTGAAAGGACCTTTGGTGACATCACTGTGGTCATCACATGGTACATCATATGATCCATCACCATGGTAATGGACCATGTGATTAGCTCAGTGACGTCACCAAAGGTCCTTTCACAGGTCCTAAAGATAGAACAGGAGACCGGCAGCTGCGCGAACAATTGGAGGAGGTGAGTTAATTTTTTATTTATTTTTTTAACCCTCATTGGCACTTCCCACTGCGCCACCAATGTATATTATACTGGGGGGGTCCGCACTGAATGTATATTATACTGGGGGGGGGGGTGGCCGCACTGAATGTATATTATACTGGGGGGGGTGGCCGCACTGAATGTATATTATACTGGGGGGGGGGGGTGGCCGCACTGAATGTATATTATACTGGGGGGGGGGGGGGTGGCCGCACTGAATGTATATTATACTGGGGGGGGGGGGGCGCACTGCGCCACCAATGTTAATACAAATGCAGGAGGTGGGTGCCGGAGTGAAATAGCCGGCACCCGACCTCTATGATAGGGGGCTGCGATCAGCGGCAGTTAACCCCTAAGGTCCCGCTCCCTGTCATAGAGGTCGGGTGCCGGCTATTTGATTCCGGCACCCGCCTGCTGTATTTGCGCATGCGCGGGCGTGCGCGTACTTGTAGGAATGGAGAGGCGGCCCGAGTACTTGTTCAGCCGTTGTGCGCAGGCGCGGCACAGCGATGCGGCCGGACGAAAGAGGCCGTATCCATGGGATACAGAAAACAACAAAGGAATCGCTTTACATGATTTTTTGAATGAAAGGTAGCTTTTGGATAATAACATGGATAGGAAGATATGTTGTGTGGGGGTAAATAGATTAGATAAAACCTATTTTATGAAGTGGGACAACCCCTTTAAGTTAAAATCGAAATTCGATTATTCTAACTTGAAATAATCGAATTGCGATTTCAACTTGGACCTGGTTTACTATGGTTGGCTTGGTAGAATTAGCGAATATGACGAATATATTCGTTATATTCCACAAAACGAAGATAACAAAGTATTCTGCATCTTCGTTTTAGCTACCTATTCATCAACTTCGCTAATTCTAGCAATCATATAGGAAAGTTTACTATAGAGACAGCTAAGTTTAATTCGCTATGCGATTATATGACTGCTTTAAAAAAAAAAAAATTGAATAATTATAATACCTGATAATTATTATAATTATTCTATTTATAAAAAAAAGCAAAGTAATATAATCGCATAGAGAATTAAACTTACCTGTCTCTATAGTAAACTTTCCTATATGATTGCTAGAATTAGCGAAGTTGATGAATAGGTAGCTAAAACGAAGATGCAGAATACTTTGTTATCTTCGTTTTGTGGAATATAACGAATATATTCGTCATATTCGCTAATTCTACCAAGCCAACCATAGTAAACCAGGTCCAAGTTGAAATCGCAATTCGATTAATTCAAGTTATAATAATCGAATTTCGATTTTAACTTAGCACTGCTATATTCCATATTAGGCTAGAATTAACGAATATGGAATATAGCAGTGCTAAGTTAAAATCGAAATTCGATTATTATAACTTGAATTAATCGCATTGCTATTTCAATAGGAGAGTAGCCTTTAAGTTAAAATCGAAATTCGATTATTATAACTTGAAAAAATCGAATTGCGATTTCAACGTAATTCTCAAATCCGACATTCTAGTATATGCAGACGTTCCCATGGTGATGGGGACGCTCCATGAGCACGGAAGTCGGCAGAAGCGGCAACGGAAGTCAGGAATCCAAAGGACAGGTAAGAACAACTTTAGGGAAGTGGGAAAGAAAAAAATATAATAAAAAAAAAAAAAAAAACGAATATTCGAAATATCGAATTTATATCACTATATTCGAAATATTCGCGAATTAGCGAAGTGCCGATATTCGCGAAAAAAATTCGATATTAGAATATTCGCGCTCAACACTATTGACAATGCGGCACTCAGACCAAAGAAGGTTGTGCACCCCTGCTCTCTACCGAAACACACAAAATAAGACTTATCTTTAGCAGTTAACCCCTTAAAGATGCAAAACATTGTCCCATATTTACACCACTGTCACAGTTTAGACAACATCAGTAAGTCTACCCGTTGAGTCCACTATGGACCACCACCACATCCCAATCCCCTTGGGGCAATTTTATTAGTTCTGTTCGAAATGTCCACAGTATAAACTGAGACTAGATAGTCTAAAAGTATGCCAGATCTAAAGCTTGATGGGACGTTCTGTGCCAGAAATGCACCACATTCTAGAAGATGTGGGCCAATATTTCAGACATCTGAAATAGAATACAAAAACAATGGTCGGTTCTTCTCCGGTCATTTTCTCCAGCTCCACATGGAATTACATTTCTTGTTAAGCAAGGCTACTTTGTATTCCGTGCAGACACACATCTGCTCCTGTCACTGTGATTACCAATGGGATTTATATGCTATAACTGTTTGGGGTCTTTAGATCCCAGAATACCCATGAAAAATTCCTGTTTCTGCAAAAAGACAACGTTTCCGAGCTTATTAGCATCAATCTACGCCATCATGGCCAAAGCAAGAGAAACTTTCTCAACATCTGCTGAATCAAATTTAGCAACTTCACTCTGCCCACGACAAATGAAAAACTTAAAATTCCCGTCATGATCTCAGTATGGCTCCATATTTTTAAAAATAATGGCTGACAAATAAAAAAGAAACAATTGTATACATTTTATATAGATATATATCTTGCGTAGAAGGTGATTGTATCTCTTGACTTTTCTGAAGACGGGTTGTCAAGGTCAAGCTGGAAGCTCCTGGTTCTTCATGCAAAAGCCACAGCTAATCGAGGGTGATGCCATACTGTCATGATTGGTAGTGATGTCATATGGGTGATGATGTCATACTGCCATAATTGATGGTGATGTCATGTGAGTGATGATTAGTGATGAGCAGCAGGGGCAATATTCGCGATATTTTGCTAATATTTGGGCGAATATTCGTCACAAATTCTCTAATTTGAGAATTTGCAATTATTTTCTTGATTGCAAAAATTGGCAATGTAATATTTGCGTAATGTATGTGCAATACAGGCGTGGGTCACTTTTGCTACATTTTCCAAGCTGCTAGAAGTTTCCTGAGACTGGAGAAAATGGTCGGCACGGCAGAACATTACAATAGCTTTATGTGCAGATAGAGGGCTCCAATATATTTGCGATTGCGAATTCAGCACTAATGATACAAATATTTTGGCGCAATACGTGCAAATTCACATTTTAACAGATCTGACTACATATTACTGATTGGTGCACTGAGTATTGTTGTGACATCACAGCCCTGTCTGTAGCATGTATGTATGGACAGCAGAGAAACAGTAATCCCTATCACACTACCTAACACCCGGTACTGGAATCAGCTCCACTATATCAGGATACAACTAACTATCTAATGTAATGACACAGGAAAGCACAGAGCACAGCAATGACACTGCTCTCTCTGCAGAACACGGCTGCTGGGGAGGGTCTTATATAGTAAGGGGTAGGCTTCTGTCCTATTGGTTGCTAGGGATGTTGCTAAGCTCAGACAAAGACATTGCAGCCTTCTGATTGGCCCACAAGCTAGAAGCAGGGAGGGATCATGGGTTCAGATGGAAAAAAATCTAGAATATTCGCGAATACGAATATATAGCACTATATTCTACTAGTGTTGATCACGAAGATGTAGAATATAGTGCTATATATTCATATTTGCAAATATTCTAGATTTTTTTCCATCTGAACCCATGATCCCTCCCCGCTTCTAGCTTGTGGGCCAATCAGAAGGCTGCAATGTCTTAGCAACATCCCTAGCAACCAATAGGACAGTAGCCTGCCCCTTACTATATAAGAACCTCCCCAGCAGCCATTGTCTGCAGTTCTGAGAGAGAGCAGTGTCATTGCTGAGCTCTGTGCTTTCCTGAGTCATTACATTAGATAGTTAGATAGCTTCTATATATAATACAGATAGTCAGTGGAGATAGTCAGTGTGGGTTATATCCTGATACAGTGGAGCTGATAGGTTCTGCTGTCCATACTGTGGGGACTCGATCTGGTAGACAGGATTAGCGGACGCAGTATAGAGGCAACAACAAGTTCTTTGGATCAAACAGTTCAGTGTTTTATTCACACTTTAGGTAACAAAACAAGCAGTCATAATCAAACAAAAAGTCACCTTGCGGTGTTGGTGGTAATTCACACCATACGGCAATTCTGCCTCAAATAGCCCTTGCTGATAGCAGCACCAACCTGTTTTCACGCCAAACAGGTATCAAGCCTTCCTCCAGACACAAGGCTCCCAGATCCCAACACAGAGACCTGGCTTCTGAGCCCAGCTGCCTATTTAAGGACAGCCAGGTGCTGCCAAAACCTGGACCGACACTTAAAATCCAGTCCCGTATTTGACACATGCTGGGAGGAAAATACCTGTTTCCCAGACAAAATCTCTCACTGTGTCACAGTACATACATGCTACAGACATAATGCTGTGATGTCACAAGTTCACAACAATACTTAGTGCACCAATCAGTAATATGTAGTCAGACCTGATAAAATGTGAAGTTGCACATATTGCGCCAAAATATACGCATCATTAATTAACGAATATATTGGAGCACTCTATCTGCATATAAAGCTATTGTAATGTTCTGCCGTGCCGACCATTTTCTCCAGTCTCAGGAAACTTCTAGCAGCTTGAAGAATGTAGCAAAAGTGACCCACGCCTGTACTGCGCACGCATTACGCAAATATTACATTGCCGCTTTTTGCAATCAAGAAATCAAGAAAATAATCGCAAATTCTCGAATTCACGAATTTATGACGGATATTCTCCCAAATATTCGCAAAATATCGCGAATTCAAATATTGCCCCTGCCGCTCATCACTATATTCTACATCTTTGCGAATTCTCGAATTGGCGATATTCACGATTAAAATTCGCGATTCGAATATTCGCAATCAACACTAGTGATGATGTCATACTGCCTTTATCGATGGTGATGTCTTGTGGGTGATGATGTCATACTGCCATAATTGATGGCCATGTTATGTGGATGATGATGTCATACCGCTATAATTGATGGTTATGTCATGTGGACGATGATGTCATACTTCCATAATCGATGGTGATGTCATGTGTGTGAGGATGTCATACTGCCATAATTGATGGCGATGTCATGTGGATGATGATGTCATACCGCCATAATTGATGGTGATGTCATGTGTGTGATGATGTCATACTGCCATAATTGATGGTGATGTCATGTGGACGATGATGTCATACTTCCATAATTGATGGTGATGTCATGTGGACGATGATGTCATACTGCCATAATTGATGGTGATATCATGTGGATGATGATGTCATACCGCCATAATTGATGGTGATGTCATGTGTGTGTGATGATGTCATACTACCATAATTAATGGCCATGTCATGTGGATGATGATGCCATACTGCCATATGCGATGGTGATGTCATGTGGGTGATGTCATTAAGAAGATATGCATAGTAAAACCAAGAATATAAAGTAATGTCATTGCCTTCCTGCTGCTTTGGGCTGCAGCTGTTTGACTAGACAGAGGTAAAACCAATGTGCACTTCCAGACTGGAAAAAGTGACATCATCTTGTCAGCCCAGTGATGTCACTTAGGGCTCAGCACTACATTATGGATTTGTAGTGCACATATTGGTCATAAATCAGTGCGAACCCATATTGTATCTCTCCATGCCTCTGATTTTATATGGAGGCACATCGAGATTCCATCATGCAAGGACAATTCTAGAGGTGGTGAGTCAAAATTAACCTAGAGTGTTGGGTGTCAAGTGCTGGAGGCCTCACAAGCCTGCGAAAGGGAATTTAGATATAATGTAGGGGAAGAGTAAAGTAAAACCCAAATAAGACTTTGCCGTCTGAAGGCACCATAAAACAGTAGGTAATCTTCTCTACTGACAGATCCAAATCAAGGTCCTCATGGGAGAACCCTGAACCCTCAGCTGCCCACCCTTAGGCACAGTCCTTGTACCCACCTGCCCTGATCAGCATTGCACACTGTAGGATTTGAGCTTCTCCTACAGTCCAAGGAAACCATAAGATGTTCTTTTCTGAACCTCTGGAAGGCATGTGATACTTTCTTGCGAGTCTTGGGAAGTCCCTCATGTTTAACATAGCAACAACAATTCCCTGGGAGGAATTCTTCACAGCAATTACCACTGGGAGGCCATGGAGGAAATGCAGGTTTCAGCAGATTGGGGTTATAGATCAAAAATTCTCCATATTTAACTGGGGCAGCGAGAAATCCTCTTCCTTCTTCATTTTACTGTTACAGAAATGTAGAATACGACCAAGGATAGCAGTGTCTCCCATGTTCTCACCTTCTCCTGACTGACACCAGAGCAGATCCTGACACCTTTTAATTGTGTGCTTGATCCATGCGCACATGTACGTGCAAGATGCTGAGAATATAATACATATCAGGATGAGTCTCTGAAATTCTAGAGAAAAATCGGACCCAGCAGGCGATGCACTTAGGCTTCACTCACACTAGCGTTAATATTTTCCGGTATTGAGTTCCGTCATAGGATCTCAATACTGGAGTAAGAAAACTTCTGCTTGTCCCCATTCATTGTCATTGGGGACAAAACGTAACTGAGCAGAACGTAATGCTCCAAAATGCATTCCGTTCTCATACCGGAGAGAAAACCGCAGCATGCTGTAGATTGCTTCACTTCCTGGGATGCGGAGCAAGAAGGATCCGACATGACCCACAATGCAAGTCAATGGGGACGGATCCGATCCATTTTCTCTGCCACAATAGAAAACGGATCCGTCTTGGCTATGTTAAATATAATACAACCGGATCCATTCATAACGGATGCAGACGGTTGTATTATCAGTAACAGAAGCGGTTTTGCTGAACCCTGCTGGATCCAGCAAAAACGCTAGTGTGAAAGTAGCCTTAGAGCGGACCTTTCATGTTTTTTTTTATTTGAGATAATTTGCGCGGTACTTGGCTGATGCTGATGCTGCCACCCTGCCTGTTTTTTAAAAATATCGCTCCTACGCCCGCTGTGTCCCATGTATTTTCCTGCTCAGTATGTTAAGGGTCCATTCACACGTCCGTAGTGTATTGCGGATCCGCAATACACCCGGCCGGCACCCCCATAGAACTGCCTAGTCTTGCGGCCAAGAATAGGACATGTTCTATTTTTTTACGGATCCAAGACCGGAAGTTTGGGGCTGCACTCCGGAAATGCGGATGTGGACAGCACCATTCTTGCCTCATAGAGAATGAATGGATAATTCCGGATAATTGCGGAACGGGTGCGGACACATTCTACGGACGTGACCCTAATACTGAGCATTGGTACAGGGAGGAGGAGACGCCAGGGTTTCTCAATGGGCGTCTCCTTCTCCCTGGCTGTGCCGCGATCCGGGGAGAAGGAGACGCCCATTGAGAAATTCTAGTGTCTCCCCTCCCTGTGCCGATGCTCAGTATTAACATATCACAATAGATAGAAGATAATAGAAAAAGAGATAGAAAGATAGAAAAATAGATACAGAGATAGATGGATGGATAGATAAATAATAGATAGGTAAATATATATGCGATAGATAGAAAGATATGACATGATAATAGATAGATAGGTACAGATTTGCCAAAAAACAAGAATGTTTTATGTAAATATGTGACAATTTGTTTCTTTTTTTAACATTCCCAATGCAACCTGACACATTAGCTGTAAAAACAATTGATTATTCAACATCACACGATAAAAAGTTTTGCTTAAAGGGGATATTCTTAAAATATTTTACAATCCTTATTTATCTTTATGTTCAGCGTTAAAAATTACAGCTCATTTTTACTTTTCTTGCCAGAATGCATTTAATTCAGTGCTCTTGGTTGCCAAACACCAGTAAAAATAAACTGATGATACATTCCCAACTCAAATACCAGTACTCCACTCTCAGATAGAAGCAGAAGTGAAAATCTAGTAGTTATTTTCTAGTACATAGGAGGCAGTATTATAGTAGTTATATTCTTGTACATAGGAGGCAGTATTATAGTAGTTATATTCTTGCACATAGGAGGCAGTATTATAGTAGTTATATTCTTGTACATAGGAGGCAGTATTATAGTAGTTATATTCTTGTACATAGGAGCAGTATTATAGTAGTTATATTCTTGTACATAGGAGCAGTATTATAGTAGTTATATTCTTGTACATAGGAGGCAGTATTATAGTAGTTATATTCTTGTACATAGGAGGCAGTATTATAGGAGTTATATTCTTGTACATAGGAGCAGTATTATAGTAGTTATATTCTTGTATATAGGAGGCAGTATTATAGTAGTTATATTCTTGTACATAGGAGGCAGTATTATCGTAGTTATATTCTTGTACATAGGAGGCAGTATTATCGTAGTTATATTCTTGTACATAGGAGGCAGTATTATCGTAGTTATATTCTTGTACATAGGAGGCAGTATTATAGTAGTTATATTGTTGTTCATAGGAGCAGTATTATAGTAGTTATATTCTTGTACATAGGAACAGTATTATAGTAGTTATATTCTTGTACATAGGAGGCAGTATTATAGTAGTTATATTCTTGTATATAGAAGGCAGTATTATAGTAGTTATATTCTTATACATAGGAGCAGTATTATAGTAGTTATATTCTTGTACATAGGAGGCAGTATTATAGTAGTTATATTCTTGTACATAGAAGCAGTATTATAGTAGTTATATTCTTGTACATAAGAGACAGTATTATAGTAGTTATATTCTTGTACATAGGAGGCAGTATTATAGTAGTTATATTCTTGTATATAGAAGGCAGTATTATAGTAGTTATATTCTTATACATAGGAGCAGTATTATAGTAGTTATATTCTTGTACATAGGAGGCAGTATTATAGTAGTTATATTCTTGTACATAGAAGCAGTATTATAGTAGTTATATTCTTGTACATAGGAGGCAGTATTATAGTAGTTATATTCTTGTATATAGAAGGCAGTATTATAGTAGTTATATTCTTATACATAGGAGCAGTATTATTGTAGTTATATTCTTGTACATAGGAGGCAGTATTATAGTAGTTATATTCTTGTACATAGGAGACAGTATTATAGTAGTTATATTCTTGTACATAGAAGTCAGTATTATAGTAGTTATATTCTTGTACATAGGAGGCAGTATTATAAAAGATATATTCTTGTACATAGGAGGCAGTATTATAGTAGTTATATTCTTGTACATAGGAGGCAGTATTATAGTAGTTCTATTCTTGTACATAGGAGCAGTATTATAGTAGTTATATTCTTGTACATAGGAACAGTATTATAGTGGTTATATTCTAGTACATACAAGCAGTATTATAGTAGTTATATTCTTACATATAGGAGCAGTATTATAGTAGTTATATTCTTGTACATAGGAGCAGTACTATAGTATTTAGATGTCATGCTGGACAGGATACAAGATACACAGAATACTACAAACAAATGTCTAGGCAAGAAGCTGGGGATAAAGGTCACCTCCTGACAAATCCCTACCAGCTCTCCCTAGACTTCTATGCCCACATTCAGACCCTGAAGGTGGGAATGATTGTGTCCTCGTGCCTAGGCTGAAGATTCCCTAAAATCCCTAAGATGGTGAAAAGGGGAAAGAGGCAGCCTGCTCTCTCAGGACCTGGAGGGGGGCAGGCGTCTCTCTAACAGCCTAGACAGACAATCACAAGAAAACAAAACCAACTTATCTTGTACTGAGCAGGATCAGCAATCCTTCCCTCCTTCCTTCCTTCCTCTGAACAAGACAGAAGCTATAACCCGCACAGGACACTGGGATTGGGCGTAATTTAAACTCATACCAACGACCCCACCCAGTGCACCCGAAGGGAGGCGGATACAGCTCAACTCCAAAACAATAACAAAAGGTTACACACGTGGTGCTAACCTAGCAGACCTCCGCACAAGACCTGAGCAGGGCATGACATTATATTCTTGTACATAGGAGCAGTATTATAGTAGTTATATTCTTGTACATAGGAGCAGTATTATAGTAGTTATATTCCTGTACATAGAAGGCAGTATTATAGTAGTTATATTCTTGTACATAGGAGGAGTATTATAGTAGTTATAATCTTGTACATAGGAGCAGTATTATAGTAGTTATATTCTTGCATATAGAAGCAGTATTATAGTAGTTATATTCTGGTACATAGGGGCAGTATTATAGTAGTTATATTCTTGTATATAGGAGCAGTATTATAGTAGTTATATTGTTGTACATAGGAGCAGTACTATAGTAGTTATATTCTTGTACATAGAAGTAGTATTATAGTAGTTATATTTTTGCATATCGGAGCAGTATTATAGTAGTTATATTCTTGTACATAGGAGGCAGTATTATAGTAGTTATATTCTTGTATATAGGAGCAGTATTATAGTAGTTATATTCTTGTATATAGGAGCAGTATTATAGTAGTTATATTCTTGTATATAGGAGCAGTATTATAGTAGTTATATTCTTGTATATAGAAGGCAGTATTATAGTAGTTATATTCTTGAACATATGAGCAGTATAATAGTAGTTATATTCTTGTACATAGGAGCAGTATTATAGTAGTTATATTCTTGTACATAGGAGCAGTATTATAGCAGTTATATTCTTGTACATAGAAGGCAGTATTTTAGTAGTTATATTTTTGTACATAGGAGCAGTATTATAGTAGTTATATCCTTATACATAGGAGCAGTATTATAGTAGTTATATTCTTGTACATAGGAGCAGTATTATAGTAGTTATATTCTTGTACATAGGAGGCAGTATTATAGTAGTTATATTCCTGTACATAGGAGGCAGTATTATAGTAGTTATATTCCTGTACATAGGAGCAGTATTATAGTAGTTATATTCCTGTACATAGGAGCAGTATTATAGTAGTTATATTCTTGTACATAGGAGCAGTATTATAGTAGTTATATTCTTGTACATAGGAGCAGTATTATAGTAGTTATATTCTCTTACATGGGAGGCAGTATTATAGTAGTTATATTCTTGTACATAGGAGGCAGTATTATAGTAGTTATATTCTTGTACATAGGAGCAGTATTATAGCAGTTATATTCTTGTATATAGGAGGCAGTATTATAGTAGTTATATTCTTGTTCATAGGAGCAGTATTATAGTTGTTATATTCTTGTACATAGGAGCAGTATTATAGTAGTTATATTCTTGTACTGTACATAGGAGGCAGTATTATAGTAGTTATATTCTTGTACATAGGGGCAGTATTATAGTAGTTATATTCTTGTACATAGGAGCAGTATTATAGTAGTTATATTCTTGTACATGGGAGGCAGTATTATAGTAGTTATATTCTTGTACATAGGAGGCAGTATTATAGTAGTTATATTCTTGTACATATGAGCAGTATTATAGTTGTTATATTCTTGTACATATGAGCAGTATTATAGTTGTTATATTCTTGTACATAGGAGCAGTATTATAGTAGTTATAGTCCATATGACAATAAATGAAATCAGTTCCTTTTTATGGACACAATTAGTCCCTTGTACCTATAAAATGAATTCTTCAGTCTTTATCACACAATTTGAATCTTCTCCATTAAAGCTGCTAAAAATTCTTCATCCGTTCACAGGAGAATCACTGGAACCAGTCTCTTATTTTTAAATTCATTTTGCTGAGCAACAGAGCTCGATTAAGAAGGATTTATGAAACCAACACTCTTTGGAGCCAATGCTTTATCCCCAACCGTGTGTTTTTTTTCTTAAGATTATATATGCCAAGAGCACCATTAGAGAAGTATTTAAGACATGATCAGTCAGTCATGCAGTCAGCTGTATCATACTGCTCTCACATTTATAGCTCTATATAGAAAACGTTCCACAATCTGACATTGTGTTTATGCAACTTTTTTGGTGTAAGTAGGTTACAGATTTTGTCTCACACCATTTGTGCAGTACAAGATGCCAAACTAATTATCTATCTATCTATCTATCTATCTATCTATCTGTCTGTCTGTCTATTTATGTAATATTTCAATTCAGTTCAATTCAAACCAGTCTGCTTTATTGGCAGGACTAAATACATTTTAGCATTGCCAAAGCAAGTGGGAAATACTTAGGTAGGGATAGGTGATGGGGACACATCCTGGGTGGGGGTATAGGAGTCCATGGTATATCAGGCTCCTCTCAGTCTATGGCAGGCAGTAATATATTGTGCTGCTGTGGCCGCTGTGCCTCCTCTTCTCCCAGCAGTATGGAGAGTCTCTCTTCCTCCTCCATGGAGGTGAAGTCTGGGCAGAGATCAGACAGTCTCCTGAAGTGAGTGTCGCTCACTGCTGAGTATTTGGAGCACCGTAGCAGAGAGTAGGCCTCGTCCTCCACGGCCTCCTGGTCGCACTGCTGGCACAGTCTGCTCTCCCTGGGCTTGTACCTCTGTCGGTGACGCCCGGATTCAATGAGCAGGCTGTGGGCGCTCAGTCTGTACCGGCTCAGGATCTGTCAGTCTTTTGGATTGGGGAGTTTCTCCAGATATGGGGCCAGTTTGTACTCCCTCTGCAGGCTCTGGTATACTGTCAGCTTCTGTGATGTTCGTATGTCATTCTTCCAGACGCTGATATACTCCTCTTTGCCCTTGTGTATTGTCCTCTGGATTTCCCCCTCTGCCAGGCTGTATTGGTTGGTGGCTTGGCCAGGCTGGGTTTGGGTGACTTGTTGCAGGGTGCTTTGTTTTTCTGGGGCTTCTTGGTGCAGCAAGGCTTTGTGATGGTAGGAGCTGGGACTGCTGTTATGCAGATTCGCTCTGAATAATTGCGCCCTCTTCTGTACAGCAAAGTAGAGTGGGAATCTGCCCAGTTCTGCTCGACAGGCGCTGTTAAAGGTTTGCAGAGTTCTAGGTGAAATAGTTCTGTTGGCCCAGAGTCCCACTTTGCTGGGTATATGTCAGGGCCCCAGACTTTGCTGCCATACAGGAGGATCGGGGCGATGATGGTGTCAAGGATTTTAAGCCAGACGGTCACTGGTGCCTTGAGCTGATACAGACGCCTTCTGATGGCATAGAAGGTTTTGTTCGCCTTGTCTTTCAGTGTTTCCATGGCTTTCTTAAAACTCCCTGATTGGCTGATTTCTAGGCCCAGGTCGGTGTAGCTGTCGGTTTCTGAAAGTGGACAGTTGTTTAGCAGGAAAGGAGGACGCCCGGCTGCTTTTTGGTTTTTCTTTTGGAACTCTTCTTATCTATCTATATATCTATCTACATATCTATCTATCTGTCTGTCTGTCCGTCCGTCTATCTATCTATCTATCTATCTATCTATCTATCTATCTATCTACATATCTATCTATCTATCTACATATCTATCTATCTATCTATCTATCTATCCGTCTGTCTATCTATCTATCTCCTATCTATCTATATGTATTTCATCCAATCTATCTGTTTATCTATGTAATATTTATCTGTCTCATATCTATTTTATATATGCTATAAAATATGGCCTAGGATTCCAGAGAGATTGTACCCACTTCTCAATTTGATACAGTGTTGCTGTTTTCTGTGTTTCTATTATCTATTTATATATTTATGGAATCTATTTATATATCTTTTAACTAATTTATATCTCTGTATATATCTATCTATCTATCTTATATCTATTTTATATCTATCTATCTTATATCTACCTATCTCCTATCTATCTTTCTATATTATATCTATCTATATTATATCTATCTATCTATTTGTCTATCTATCTATCTATCTATCTATCTATCTATCCGTCTTTCTATTTACAATTAATACACTTCACTTTTCATTGGTATAAAATTGTCTGTTCCACATCCTGTCATTGCAAACAATGTAACATTTTGAATTTAATGATCATCTATCTATCTATCAAATATTTATATCTATTTCATACATCTATGTATCTGTCTGTTTTTTTTTTCTATGCAGGTGTTTTTAGACTAAATCATTAACTGTAATTAATGAAACAATTTGCATGTTATCCAGATGAATTACATAACAGATTTGATTTAATATTGGTGTTTGGAGAGTCTTCTACTTATTGATTTCCTTGGAGTCTTCCAGTCACGATATGCAGCCTGTTATAAGATGCAGTTTATACTTTGCTTGTAGATTATTTGCATTTATTTGGGATGGTAATATATGGATTTTTCACAAGTCAAGATATTAAACTTGAATTGTGAGGTGCTGGGAGAGAATTTGAGCCAGCGGTTATTCAAGCTGCAGAACTAAGTTCTTCTCTGCTGTTGACGATCCAGATCCAGCCTTCCTACTGACAGAAACTTTCCATTATGTGCCTTAAAATATCTTTTTATCTGTTGGTTAAGAAGCTAAGAACATCCTTGTCACTTATGTGTAATGGAAGACAATGGGACACCTTACCGCAGATGCTGAGTGAAGAAGTCTCTATAATTAGAACTGTCATCTGAGGCATATTCGCGTTTTCTGTAGCAGCACATGTAGTGAAAGAGAGGAGAACTCAACTGTTATTTCTGTTGATTTTTGTTGCTTTTTTTACCCATTTACTTCAGTTTGGGAATAAATGAGGCATAAAAATATGTATGTAAAATCCATGATTACAGCTCCATTTTCTCTGCTTTCCATATAAATATAAACAGCGCTTAAACATTTCCCTAGAACTGCTTTTCACGAGGAAACGAAAAAGTGCACGGTTTTGCTGTACTTTTGATTAACTGAAAATGGTTGCACATTTGGTCGAGTTTTATGCACCATAAATATTCCTCGGGATTGTGAGTAGCATTGATTGATAAAAATAAGTATCACACAGTCCGATTTTTGGGCAAGAGTTGCAAGGTTCTCACAACCTTTTATTCCTTAGGGAAATCTTGAGGTTGTACTGAAGTAAGGATGCAAATGGATGTTGCTGTTGATGTAGCCCAAAACCTACTATAAAGAAGAGAGGAAGCAATGAAGAAAGGCAGAGGTAAAAGAAATGGAGGAAAGGAGACGTGAGGGGAGGAAGAAAGAGAGTAGGAGGTAGGGGGAAGCATAGGAAGTGAAGGAAGGAAGGAAGGAAGGAAGGAAGGAAGAAAGAAAGGAGGAACAGTCAGAGAGGGAAGGAAGAAAGAGAGTAGGAGGTAGGGGGAAGCATAGGAAGTGAAGAATGGAAGGAAGGAAAAAGGGATAGAGAGAAAAGGCAGATGGAAAGAACATAGAAAGGTATGTAGGAAGGAAGGAAGGACTGAATGCCTAAAGGTGGACAGAAGGAATGGACAGAGTGAGGGAAGAGGAAGGAAAGGAAGAAAAGCAGAAGAATGAGAGTGGAAGGAAGAAAGGTAGAGAGTGGGATGAAATGAGAAATGGAGGTTGGAAGGAATGAACAAAAGTAGTGAACAGAAAGGGAAGGAAGGACAGAAGGATGGGAAGGAAGGAAAAGAGAGGTGGAGAGAGAAGGAAGCACAGGAATGATGAAAAGAAGGAAGGAAGGGGTGAGGAAGAGAGGGAAGAAAGAAGGAAGAAGAGATATATTGATTTAGAGTTTATAGAAGAAACAGACAGAGGGACAGAGGAGGAAAGGAGGGTAGAAATAAAAAAGGCAGAAGTAGGCGAGAGGGAGAAGGCAAAGAATGGAAAGAAACAGGTGGTTGGAAGGAATTGAGAAAGAGAAGGAGGAAGGGGGAAGAGAGGCAAGAAGAGAGAGAAAAGGCAGGAGGGAAGAACACAGGAAGGTAGCTAGGAGAGAATGAAGGAAAGTAGGAAGAAAGGAAAGATCAGACTGAGGGAGAGAAAGGAGGAAAGAACACAGATAGAGGTGAGCGAATTTCATGTTATGAAATTCTTTCACGCTTCGTTTGGTGGTAAAAGCAGAATTGCATTATGGAATCCGTTACCATGGACTATAACGCAATTCTATGACTGAATGCCTTTAGAGGCTTTCCGTTATTCATTCCATCATAATAGAAGTCTATGGGCTGCAAAACTGATCCATCCCGTTTCCGTTGTGCAGGGGAGTCCTCTCCTGATCCTGAGTCCTCTCTCCTGCATAACGGAAACGGGATGGATCCGTTTTGCAGCCCATAGACTTCTATTATGACGGAATAAATAACGGTGGTCCGTGGCAACGGAATCCATAGTGCAATTCTGCTTTTACCACCAAACGAAGCGTAACATGAAATTCGCTCATCTCTAAACACAGATATAGGGACAGAAAGATAAAGGGTGGATGATAAGAATAGGCAAAGGGAGGGAAGCGTACAGGAAGCAAGAGAGGGAAAATAGTGGGAGAAAGGGTGGAAGGATGTAAGGAATGACATTAGGATGGAAAGAAGATTAAAGAGGAGAAAAAGAGGAAGTAGAAACAATGGGTTGTCTCACTTCAGTCAGTTGCATTTATCATGTGGACAAAAATACTACAAGGCACTTACTAATGTATTGTGATTGTTCATATTGCCTCCTTTGCTGGCTGGATTCATTTTTCCATCACATTATACACGGCTCATATCCAGTGGTTACGACCACCCTACAGTCCAGCAGCAGTGGCCCTGCTTGTACCATAGAAAAAAGCACTGGCATCTCTGGTGGCCAGGACCATGGGAGTGCACATAGGCCACAGTTTTTTCCTATAGTGTAAGGTCTGTCCAGTGTTGAATGGGAAAATTCTAGTTGCATTTAGCCACCACTAGGGGGAGTATTGTGTATTGGTGGCTGAAGTCAGTCAGAGCTTTTTAGGCTGTATTACACAGCCCGATTCTGCCAGTGATTGTCGGGAAGGAAGCGCTCCTCCCGGCGATTGCCTGCTCGCTAAGGAGGAGACCACTGTTATTACACGCAGCAATCTCCTCTACAGGATAGGCAGGAGCAATCATTATACCATCGCTTGTCCCCATGCTGTCTAGTGATTTGCCGGCAGCAGATTGTGATTAGACACCACAATCTACTGACGGCAAATGACAATGTTTAAACCTGTCAAAAGATCTGGATTGGAGTGTTTGCTCATTCATCAGGTAATCGTCGGCAGTATTACACTGCCAGATCATCGCTAACGAGAGTTCCTACGAACGCTACAATTGATTGGCCCGACAATGTCCTGGTGTAATATAGGCTTAACAGTTAATGAAGATGGAGGATATGGAGCTCTGCAGGAAATGTAGCGCCAACCATTACAATCGAGATCTTAAAAATTTGATTTGGCTGATTCACCAAATTTTACAAAAAAATGTGCTTCCCGTCACACATTTCTTAGCAAGTAGTAGGCGCAATGACGCCGAAAACATGATTGCGCTGCCCCCCCCGTCATTGAACCCTTCAGATGCCGCGTTCATCAGTGATCGCGGCATCTGAGAGTAAAACCTCATGCCGTGTTGTGGCACGCAAACAGCAGGTCCACAATATACGGGCACCGGCCATGTGCACACCGTATTCACTTGAATGGAGGCACGAACCACCACACAGACGCTCTTGCTTGAAGATCCAGCTTGCTTGCTTGGCCGGCGTGGTGGCATCATACGTCACCGTGCATGAGATTTCGAGTGGGATCTTCAAGCAAGATGGCCGCGGCGGCCTCTTTGCGCTCAAGTGGATGAGGTGAGTATTTTTTTTATTTTTACCACCATTTCAGGGAAAATTCATTCGTTACCACGAAGCACAAGGACACTCGGCTTCACAGTGAATCAAATTTTCCCTGAAATTTGGATCGAAGTCCATTTCGGTCACTATGATTCACTCAACGCTAATTATAAACAATCATTACGAAATTCAGCAGCCAACCGTTAAATGAAGGGTGAAGGTTGACATTATTTGCTATAGACGTATTATTTTATACTTCAAGGTAATTTTACATAATCCTTTAAATACCATTCTGTATTTTTTATTTTTTATTTTTTTGTTCGGATGTCAACATTTCTTTTCTCTTTCTGCAATTTACATGACAGTTTAAAACATAAAAATGTATACATATACACGAGCGCTTCAGATTTCTTCTCTCCCAATCTGTCAAGGCTAATTTTAACAGGCTGAGTACAGCAACAAATTCTCTACAGATTTTACAAAGGTCAGAAGAGATCATCTCAAATCAATAGCGCTTCCATTGCGGTGTCATTCTCACTCACTATTTATTAAATGTAGAAAAACATGAGACTTCCAAACAAATATGAGTCTCCGTCACTTCTGCCGGTGTAGGACGTTAACCAGAGCTCACTGACATTGTGCTGACATTAAGCCATTATTTATCTGCTGGAGGTGAACATGCACGTGATCCTGGATGATTGGGGAGAAGTTAGAAGGAGGTCTGGACCAGAGAGTTAGGAAAAAAAAGCCTGGGGATGGGCACTTCCTGGGAGGTTGTTGGAGGCACGATATTTTGAGGAAGAATTTATTGGGCTACGCATTTCGGCACTGGTCTACAGTTAGAACATCTAAAATAATAAAGTACTAAAGCAGTGGTTCTTTACAACATATCATACATTGGACAAATACAGTCTTCAGCTATCATAGGATGTCTCTATAGTAGTTCAGTTTGTCCTCTCTCTCAGCGGGTGTAAAAAAAGCCCCCTTTTTTTGGACCGATAGTGAGGGTCCAACAAGGTGGAGAACCAGAAGTCCTCCCTCTGCCGAATGCTGACAATTCGTCTGTCACTACGCAAGCGAGTGAGCATGCATCGGGCCATTTGTGCAATTGACTCGGAGGGCCTCCCTGCCTCCATCTCCACTGCATACTGCCTCTGCCTCATCTTCCTCATCGCCCTGTAGCTCCTCTGGCTGCTCCTGCTCATCCTCTCCTGTCACCTGTGTATAAAAATCACCCATTTTGCTACACATTGCTTGTGCTCCAATGTCCTCCTTCTCCTCCAGTTCAGCCCCCACAGGGCTCATGTGGCCGTGAGATCTAGGCACCATGTCATCAGTCCCCTGACCAGCCAGATGGTCCGAGTCAACCATTCAAGAACCGCTGGGTTGCTGGTCAAAGCACGACCGCTAGATGACACCGGGAGCTCAGGCCTCTCCCTGCGACTCCTGCTGCCACCCCCCTTACTCTGCTTCGACCTGTGCCTGCGCCAGAAACATTTAGGCCTCTGCCACTCCCCTGTGCAGGGCCTGGCACTTCTCTGTCTGACATACTGTTAGATCAAATAAATAAATAAAAAGGAAATTAAAACACCCCAAAAAAGTCTGTAATTTTCTCACTTCACCACACAACAGCTAATAAGCCCTTTTTTTCCACTAATACATGCCAAAGAAGGCTTTAGAACATATAACTGCACTGCTGAACGACAAATAGGCCCTTACTTTTTTCCACGTATAAACGCCACAAATGGCTTTAGAACACATAACTGCACAGCTGAACGGCAAATAATATATTTTTTTTTACACTAATACACGCCAAAAAGGGCTTTAGAACATATAACTGCACCGCTGAACGGCAAAGGGCTGTAATTTTCTCACTTCACACAACGGCTAATAAGCCCTTTTTGCCACTAAGACAAGCCACAAAATGCTTTAGAACATATAACTGCACCGCACAAGGGCAAATAAAATGTAGAAATATTTCCTTGTAATAAACCGTTAATGGCTGTATCAACAGCACTTTCACCCCAATAACAAGAACGGTTTTCTGGAATTACAGAGCTGTATAATAGCAATTTGGATCCGCAGTCAGTGTAGCAAGGTGTAATAGGATTGTTCCTATTACTCAGGCTGTAAACTCCCCTACTGAGCCCTGTTCTGCTTCAATACTGTGTAATATTTCCTCCCTATCCTTTCCTTACACTTCTAAAGCTCTTTCCCGGAGCTTCTATACAGTAAAATAAAAGTTTTACAGTATTTCCTAGCACTGTCCCTAGCGCCTGCTGACGTCTCTCCCTGCACTAAGAAAATGGCTGAACCCAAGATGGCTGAGGCTATTTATAAGGCTGTGATTTCACAGGGCTTGCTGGCTGCTGATTGGCTGCATGCATGGCATTGTGGGTGATCCCTCATTCCCAGAGTTCTTTGCTCCATGTCCTAACACGTGCAGCAGCCATTTTAGGAAAAAATGCGATTTGTTACCACAAAGCATGAGGAAATTCGGTGCAAATCAAATTTTTCCTGAAATTCGGATCCAATTCCACTTTGTCAACTTTGATTCGCTCATCTCTAGTGCTAACCTTAGGCACAACTCTAGAAGAGGCTCATCACAATGTGAAATGGGGTCCCAGAATCGGTTGGTCTGCAGCCACGGATGAAAGTCTTCTTATCGGAGATGCCTGATTCCCCAAGAAGATTTAGAGATTGCCAAGACAATGGAACATCCCTCGGTGCAAGGAACCAGCCAGGAGATCCAATAAACGTGGATTTTCAATATTTATTTTGCAGATACATATGTAAAAAAAAAGAAAAGAAAACTCACTTAAATAATCCCATCATATGGTGCCCCAATAATTCCACTGTTCTCAGGTGATACTAAAGTGAAAATGCTTCCCCTATACAGGTTAAAATAATTCCACCATATACTGTGTCCGAATATTACCATGAGAGTGCATGGATAATATCACCAAATAGTGCCTATATAATACCACTAAAAAGTGCCCCAAAAATGCCCTCATCTATTTTTTAAGGTACACCACTATACAAGGTTATAATAATATAACCCTGCCGTTCCATGAAAAGCACTCTTCCTGGTGACCGGCCTCATTTCAGGTGGTGATTGGGTGAAGCTCCATGTTGAAGTTTCACTTAAAGTCTAGTACTTTGTGACCTTTATCTCCTTCAGTCCACGTTATAGCATGGTGTCTTGTAGATTTTTATGAAACTAAACAGGTCAAAAACATGGCGCTCTCTGTCTTTAATCTTTAAGCTTGGTGAAGTCTTAGAGGTACATAAACCTTATAAGATGTGAATATAAGACAAGTAAAATGTCTGTGAAGCTAGCTGCTATTCTTAATCCAACTGAAAGGCGACTCGTTATTATGAATGCAATCCCAATAACCACAAGCTTAAACCGAATTGAATCTGAATCGTCTATTACTCATCCAATCTCAGGTTACATGTTGATAAATGATCCACATTACGAATGGTTTCACCTCCATTTTCTTCTTCGTTCTACTATTGTGAAATAGGTGATGCTGCTTCCATGTGCAGTCATCTGATCCAGAAGACCATGGAGGTCCTCATAATCATTATAGCTTATCGCAGCCAGAGATTTTCATGGTTTTCAAGGGGTTGTCAGGTTTCAAGAAACTATTTTGCAATCCATAGTTTTGGAATTCATTATTGTGGAAGTCCCATTCAGGGTTCTCATCTATCTGCTAGAGCAGAGAGCAGCTATAAAGCACATCTAGAGGAGCCAACGTGCCAGTATATACAGCGATTTTGTAAATTCACTCCTAGAAATTAAATTCCCCTACTCAGGAACCCAACCAAAAATACACACTAGACACCTAATGGATAGAATTGACCACAGTCTTGCTGAGATACAGGTTGTCAGGATGGTGGCGGTCATACAGATGCTCAATGTCCTCTTGTGGTCATTCCAAGCTCTTTCAACGTGGAGATGTAGTTCAGCCAAGATGGTTGTTGGCTGCTGTGCATGGGAAATCCATCATCCCTTCCAGTCCCAAAAATGTTCAGTAGGGTAGAGATCGAGTTGATCAGGGGAGCTGCTGGATGCCCTGAAGAGCACATTGTATAGCACCAGCGGGGTGTGGGCAGTGTTATTTTGTTGACACACCACATCTCCTGAGTCAAAAAAGGCACTAGGACTGGCTCCACAGTGTCCTGGACATACCAAAGACTGGACAATGTTCCCTCCACAAAAACTAGATGGGAATGACCTTGGTAGCTAATTGCGCCCCACACCAGTGGCGTATCTCCAATGGAGGCAGACCATGCTGCTTATATGGCGCCCATGGGGGAAGGAGGCCTGGTGTGAATGAAGGGAAGATGGCACTCACTCTGGCAGAGCTATCCTAGCTATAATAAAAGCAGTACCAGGCACAGATCTTGCGGGGGGGTTATGATATATATAATATAGCATCAGGCTCAGTTGATGGGGGTATGGCACACTAAATAATATGCAGCAGCAGACACAGTTCATGGGAGGGTATGGCACACTAAATAATACGCAGCAGGAACAGTTCATCAACGGTATGGCACACTGTATAATATGCAACAGGTACAGATATCTGGTGGAGGGGGGGGGTAGGTACACTATATAATAAGTAGCATGGGGCCCAATTCAGATTCTTGCTATGGTACTGATTTCTATGTACATCTTTGCCCCACACCATGACACCTGCTGTTGGTCCTGTGTGTCTCTGCACTATGCATGACAGCAGTAGGTGCTCTCCAGCCTTCCTGTTTAAAAATCCTTGTCTGATATTTTTTTATTGTCTGTATCCATGTGCTCAGTAATGATGGCCACAGAGGCAGCAGAGGAGCAGTGGGAGATTTCTCAGGTGAGTAATTCCATCCCCTTTCTTAGCTGAGACTCTGAAATGTTCCAGACAGACTCATTAACAAGGTTGTTACAACATAAGAATTTATCAGCGGGGGTCCAACCATTGGGAACCCAAATAATCATGAGAACGAGGTCACGGAGTCCTCCTGAATGGAACAAGAGTCATACAGTACATTGCTAGAGATAGGTTGCACTCAGCTACCTCCAACAGCCCCATAGAGAATGAGTGGAGTGGCAACGTGCATGCGCAGTACTACTCTGTAATTTCTTGATATGTTTTTATTATTTATAATTTCAATAGTATTATTTGTATTATTTATTATAGATTATTTTATTGTTTCTTACATATTCTGTATATGTATTACTTTTTTCTAAAAAAAATTATTCAAAATTTTTTTACTATATTATTTTTTTTTATTTTGTATATCTTTTTAAATGTATTCCAAAATGTATTAATTTTTTATTTTATTTTTTACTTAATTTAGGGAGGGAGAAACTTCCTCTAATAAGAAAAAGACAGGAAAACGAGGTTAACTTAACAATGAAGAGAAAACCTTCCCAGCAATCATTTAGACCCTTTCTGCTCGGCCTGGGGAGAACATTGATTGGTTGGGCAGAACATGTTGTAGCTACTGTCATTGTATCACTTCATTCTGAAAAAAAAAATCTAACAAAATAATGGGATTTACCAGTTATCCTACACCGTGGTGGACAAGAAACCATAAATATATTAACAAACCTACCTGAGCAGACAAGAGGTCCGAGCTGCCCAACGATGGAGCCCTACAGTCAGCTACGAGATGGAGATAATTGGTCTCCAGCAAGTGAAGCAGAGAAGTAGAAATTGCTCTATACTGATACAGAAGTCAAAACCAGCCAGAGGAAATCTAATTTATTTGCTTAGCAGTGGTATATTTTAATGATAGATCCTCAGTGGTCAACACTTTTGTAATATTTTGTGTAAATGTCAGAACAGCATTAAAGCCGGTTTAAATGAATAAGAAATGGTTATGGTCGATGCTTCCAGACCGAGAGGACAGCGGATGAGATCTGAGTGCTTCAAATGAATTGATTCTGCTGCAGATACCGACCTCTATGCAACAAAAAATAAAATTTATCAGACCTTGAAAATTTCTGATTCAAATGGAAAACATTGTTAAAAATGTGATGAAGGATAGAGTGCCCGGTCACGAGCTCATAGAAAAAGTAATCACCTCCCCTAGAGATGAGCAAATCGATTCTAAACAAATCGGATTTGTGATGAATTTCACAAAAAATCATCTGCTAAACGAATCCAAAGTTTTTTTTATTCAATTTGGACAAACTGCATTAATAAAAGCCACCCAGCGCCATTTTATTGTAAACATTTGCAGGGAAAACAGGAGGGAGGAAGAAAGTAAAGGATTAATCAGGGTCAATCAGGGAGAAGCATGTAGGCAGGACCTTTTAATCGGAAGGAAGAAACTCCATTCTGTTCCCAGGTGATAGGATGTCTCGTTGCAGTGTCTGCCAAAAACAATTGCAGACACAAGCCAGATACTAGAGGGGCACTATAGGGATAGAACATGGAGATATAATTGGGTAGATTTTAGCATTTTATCAAGGAATGTTTAGCATGGTGGTTAAGGAACTGGTCAAATTCTTTTATATAGCTTGCTGGTTAGTTCTGCATAAGAAACTCTCTTTTCTTCTTCTATTCTGAATTAACAGCCAGCCACCTTTTTTTTTGTTTCTACAGTTAATAGGCTTATTGCCAGCACCCCAATAGCATACATTCTGCTGCAAACACTGAGGAATTGACCCCTTTTTTTTTTCTAAAACCCAGTTTCTATTTGTAATTGGGCATTTCACTGGATTATACCCGTTATGCATTGTATATCACTGCAACATACCCTCCAGTGTTGAGGCAAAAGCACTTTACTGCCATAACGCAGTTATTATACCTGTGTTATTGAAGCGTTGCATATTACTTTAAGATACCATTTAGTGTTACAGCAAACACATTTTACTGCATTGCATTATTACCATTGTAAATTGCCAATACCAGTGTGCAGTGTGTTTGTGGAAGGGTGTCTTAGAGAAAAAATACCTTCAATTTTTCTAGTACCATCTGTGTACCAAACTCGTGATTTTTTATTTATAGGCCTAATAATAAAATTGAAGTTTGGTAAATGAAAGAAATGAAATGAAAGACCGATGCCTTGTTATTCAAGTGTCAGAATGTGGGTAGTAGTCCAAACAGCAGTAGCATCACCTGACATCCAGCCAGTAGTAGTACTAGTAGCAGGCCACAGTTCTCCCTGGCTTCTGATAAGCGCCACATTATTATTGAGGACAAAGAGGAGGAGATTGTGGACTGGAGGGCTCATTCCTTCTGTCAGTCACAGCAGGATGATGTGAAGGTCACCTCTGAATCTGAAACTATGCCATGGAGCAAGGAGTCACAGCAATCCTCTTTCTCCGTCTCTTTGCTATCCCAGAGAAGTATTTCAGTTGCTTCCTCTCTGTCTTTACTGCCCCCTCCTAAAGGGGTGCCTTCTTTTTTCCTAAGAAGAGGCAACCAAACCTCACCATGTGCTATGGAAGATACTTAAGAGAGTCTCTTTGTTGATGACATGTGTAAGAGCAGTCAGCGTTTGGACTGCCATGAGGAGGAGGATCGGTTGTAGGCAGAAGGACCTGCGATGACTTCACCGCGCTCACCACATGTTGAGCATGGTGACATCATTACAGGTCCTTTGGCAGGTCCTGCTGAATGAAGATAGAAGGACCTGCGATGACGGATGATATCACCTCGCTCACCACGTGGTGAGCGCAGTGACGTAATCGCAGGTCCTTTGGCAGGTCCTGCTGAATGAAGATAGAAGGACCTGCGATGACATCACTGCATTTACCATGTGGTGAGCGTGGTGACATCTTCGCAAGTCCTTTTGCAGGTCCTGCTGAAAAAAGACACTTCAGCAGCGCAATCAAGTGGATGAGGTGAGTTGTTGTTGTTTTTTTACCCCTAAATGGCCATATTATTTTGCATTCTGTCTTTAAGAATGCTATTATGTTCCGGAAAATAATAAATCACCTGAACACTGAACCCGGACTTCAGTGGAACAGTGGAAAAGTCTGGGTTCGGGTCCGGGTACCCGGACTTGCAAAGTTTGGTACGAATCCAAACTTAGCAGTTTGGATTCACTCATCCCTAGTTACTACTTCTCCTGCTCAAACTATTCCTATTTCTCTCCATTGTCAGCCATCGGTAATGGAATGTGTGGCCAGTAAACAACCCTATATGTCTATCAATCCACTGGCCAAGTTGCTGGCGGTGTAGTCACTACGTAGATTCTGCTGCCTTTGGGGAGCTGATGACATGCACTCAGCCTTGAAGATACAATACCTAGCCAGCATTATTTTCCAGGAAAGCCATCCCTGCATTGTACTCTCACATGGTGGAGAACGGGGCCGCTCCTTGCAATTGTCGCTGTAATAAAAAGAAATCGGTTCTGGTCCGCGCTTCTCCCAGCAGAAAGTAGCCACTTGTACACACAGACGCTGTGTTTCTCACAGGCAGACGCCCTGTTCCTCACTCCACGCTGCCAAGCAAGATCTCATACACTCCAGCACCTTCAAGAGAACGGCAACATAGTGCAGCATCCACGGTACTTTTAAATGAAATTCAGTTTTATTGTACTCACAATCATGCACTTGAAATCAGCATTTAAAATATTTAGTCAGTCCGCTGTTCGCCCGACCCAGGTTTCGCCCAATGGCTTCGTCAGGGGCTCTGAAGGTGCTGGAGTGTATGAGATCTTGCTTGGCAGCGTGGAGTGAGGAACAGGGCGTCTGCCTGTGAGAAACACAGCGTCTGTGTGTACAAGTGGCTACTTTCTGCTGGGAGAAGCGCGAACCAGAACCGTTTTTTTATTACTATATATAGGAGAGAGGACCGGCTCCTTTTATCTGGACTACTGATATCATTTTATTGGGGTACACGGACTACAGTTTTTTACTGTTGTTTTGAATTGTCGCTGTACTGCAAGGTGTACGCCTCAGTGGACACCTAGAGCAGCTGTTTTGGGCAGGGAGAGTACATTTCTTTCATCGCTCACTGGTTCAGTGTTTTTTGTGGCAGTGGCGACGCAACAATGAGGCCAGGTTCTATTGACACCTACACGTAGATGTCGGTCTGGTTTCCACATCAGGAGCTTATCCGCCTCCTTGTCCACTGACATCCTCTGCCCCCAACAGCAGCAGAGCAGAGCATTTCTCCCACTTCCCCTCCCTCCTTTTTATATGTGTAAAGTCAAGCGTTGTCATGTGGTGTTAGAGCTGATCGGCCTTCGCGAGAGTACCCACGCAACCGATCAGTTGCTAAAGTACATCAAGCAGCAAATATCCTTTTGGCTGTCTCACCGCCAACTCCAACTGCCCCTGTTAAGGCAGAATTTCTGGGATGCTTGTTCCCAACAAGCCACTGGTTTTTTTCCCATCACACTGTGTGCATTTAAACACCATCTCCCGTGATAAGGGTCAATTTTTTAAAGATTTCTGATATTAAAAAGCATAAGACATGTGATGGGGCAGTGCTTTTTTAAACACTGTTTGATTACACTTTCAACCATGCATTTACACATAACTATGTATGTCATTGTCACTCTGACATTATTTGTTATTGCTGTCATTGGGTTCAAGAGCTTAAAGAGGGGGGATGAGGTAATGGGGTAAAATGTAAAAATTATAATGAAAAGTTAACAAAAAATCTGAGGAGATCTAAGTTGTAGGGGACACATCAAACATGGAAGAAGGTGCTCTGGTCAGATGAGACCATAGTTGAACTTTTTGGCCTAAATGCAAAACATTATGTGTGGCAGTTATGTGTTTAGATCAAAGCAACTTCATGTGTTAGAATGGCCAAGTCAAAGTCCAGACCTAAATCCCTTTCATCTGACAAATGCAACACTTGAAAATTGCTGTCTATAGATGCTCTCTATCCAATCTGACTGATCTTGACCCATTTTGTTTTGGTCTATCACATAAAATCCCAATAAAATACATTTCAGTATTAAAATGGGATGTAAAATGAAAAACAAAATTGGGGAAAAGTTTGAGGGGTATACAGGTCCTTCTAAAAAAAATTAGCATATTGTGATAAAGTTCATTCTTTTCTGTAATGTACTGATAAACATTAGACTTTCATATATTTTAGATTCATTACACACCAACTGAAGTAGTTCAAGCCTTTTATTGTTTTAATATTGATGATTTTGGCATACAGCTCATGAAAACCCCAAATTCCTATCTAAAAAAATTAGCATATCATGAAAAGGTTCTCTAAACGAGCTATTAACCTAATCATCTGAATCAACTAATTAACTCTAAACACCTGCAAAAGATTCCTGAGGCTTTTAAAAACTCCCAGCCTGGTTCATTACTCAAAACCGCAATCATGGGTAAGACTGCCGACCTGACTGCTGTCCAGAAGGCCATCATTGACCCCTCAAGCAAGAGGGTAAGACACAGAAAGAAATTTCTGAACGAATAGGCTGTTCCCAGAGTGCTGTATCAAGGCACCTCAGTGGGAAGTCTGTGGGAAGGAAAAAGTGTGGCAGAAAACACTGCACAACGGGAAGAGGTGACCGGACCCTGAGGAAGATTGTGGAGAAGGACCGATTCCAGACCTTGGGGGACCTGCGGAAGCAGTGGACTGAGTCTGGAGTAGAAACATCCAGAGCCACCTTGTACAGGCGTGTGCAGGAAATGGGCTACAGGTGCCTCATTCCCCAGGTCAAGCCACTTTTGAACCAGAAACAGCGGCAGAAGCGCCTGACCTGGGCTACAGAGAAGCAGCACTGGACTGTTGCATGTCATTCGGAAATCAAGGTGCCAGAGTCTGGAGGAAGACTGGGGAGAGGGAAATGCCAAAATCCCTGAAGTCCAGTGTCAAGTACCCACAGTCAGTGATGGTCTGGGGTGCCATTTCAGCTGCTGGTGTTGGTCCACTGTGTTTTATCAAGGGCAGGGTCAATGCAGCCGCTATCAGGAGATTTTGGAGCACTTCATGCTTCCATCTGCTCAAAAGCTTTATGGAGATGAAGATTTCATTTTTCAGCATGACCTGGCACCTGCTCACAGCGCCAACACCACTGGTAAATGGTTTACTGACCATGGTATTACTGGGCTCAATTGGCCTGCCAACTCTCCTGACCTGAACCCCATAGAGAATCTGTGGGATATTGGGAAGAGAAAGTTGAGAGACGCAAGACCCAACACTCTGGATGAGCTTAAGGCCGCTATCGCAGCATCCTGGGCCTCCATAACACCTCAGCAGTGCCACAGGCCGATTGCCTCCATGCCACGCCGCATTGAAGCATCCTGGGCCTCCATAACACCTCAGCAGTGCCACAGGCTGATTGCCTCCATGCCACGCCGCATTGAAGCCTCCTGGGCCTCCATAACACCTCAGCAGTGCCACAGGCTGATTGCCTCCATGCCACGCCGCATTGAAGCAGTCATTTCTGCAAAAGGATTCCCGACCAAGTATTGAGTGCAGAACTGAACATAATTATTTGAAGGTTGACTTTTTTTGTATTAAAAACACTTTTCTTTTATTGGTCGGATGAAATATGCTAATTTTTTTAGATAGGAAATTTGGGTTTTCATGAGCTGTAGCCAAAATCATCAATATTAAAACAATAAAAGGCTTGAACTACTTCAGTTGGTGTGTAATGAATCTAAAATATATGAAAGTCTAATGTTTATCAGTACATTACAGAAAATAATGAATTTTATCACAATATGCTAATATTTTTAGAAGGACCTGTAAATACTTTTTCAAGGCACTGTAGATAGATAAATAGACAGATAGATAGATAGATTCTTGGTGCCCCCTGGTTTGGGTTTGGTGACACCACTTATATTTGCAAAATTCTAAAAATGGGCCAGATTGATCTTGAAGTATTCCACACCTTGGTCTTCAGTCGAGCTGGCAGATTTTACACCATATGTAAAATATATTGTTGGAAGCCATACATTATTTATTATAATCTTAGGAAGATTAAAAGAGTCTGGAAAAACTCCAAAAAATGTCACTTTTAAATAATGTAGCAAACACCTAAATCAATGTGTCGACTCTACATTTTAATGTCTGTAACCTTATAAATAAAACCAACCAGTGAAAATGTCATTTTCAGAAGTAAAGTCTCACCCTGTAGAAGGGCGAAAGCTTATTAGCTAATTTTATCAGCAGAAGAGGATTTTGAAGTTTCCTGGAATGAGGCCAATGGCCATGCTGCTATTTTATCTTCATTTCTTGATGTTTAAATTCCAGCAGAAGGTTCAGAACGTGATGAGTGACGTCTTGAGTTTTCTATCCTTGTGATCAGACCAAACTGCTCAATGTAATAAAAAAATGTAAAAAATTGGTGCGAAGATAAATCAAGCCAATATAAACCATAGCAAAAAGCAAACTTGACCCCCTTTTTGGTGTTGGTTCAGTCCTTTTTGCCTCCCAGGACAAGATGACCCTCTGCATGGTCAGTGGCACAGATGATCTTATGGAAGTAGTTTGTTGTGAGAGGCTGGCCCAGCATTCTTATACTGGGGGTGGATGAAGAACAGTTTTCACCCTTAAACCTCCAAACAGACATAAGGACATAGCTAAGGGTAGTTTCACACTTGCGGCGGAGGATTCCGGCAGGCAGTTCTGTCGCCGGAACTGCCTGCCGGATCCGTCAAAAACTTATGCAAACCGATGGCATTTGTCACACGGATCAGGATCCTGATCTGTATGACAAATGCATTGAAATGTCGGATCTGTCTCTCCGGTGTCATCCGGTGTCATCTGGAAAAACGGATCTGGCATTTATTTTTTCTCACATTTTTTCGGTTTGAGCATGGGCAGATGGCAATGCCGGATCCGTTTTGCCAGAACACTCGGGGTCGGATCCGGCATTAATGCATTTCAATGGGGAGAAAATGCTGGATCCGGCAAGTGTTCCGGAATTTTGGACGGAGATAAAACCGCAGCATGCTGCGGTATTATCTCTGTCCTGAAAAGGCAAAAAGACTGAACTGAAGACATCCTGATGCATCATGAACATCATCAAGCTCTCCGTTCAGAATGCATTAGGATAAAACTGAAGTGTTTTTTTCCAGTATTGATATATGAATCGCTAGTGTGAAAGTACCCTAAAGCAGGATCCCCAGTAGTTCTCAGCTGGATGTAGCTGCTGGTATGCAGTGGGTGTATCAACCAAACAAATTTGACTTGGGATTACTCCTAAGGGCGTTATCCAAGAAGTCTTCTGGTTTTCATTCTTCAACCCCTAGTATAGGATTCTGGACTTCACTGCAGGGAAACCACCAGGCAACTGATTGACAGCTGACCAAAGGGGGTCAATGACACCAGTGCAGAGCACAGAGGGGTCAGGCAAAACCATAATCATGGACAGGCTGAGGTCAGGACAGGCAAAAAAGGGTCAATACTGTGAACAGGCAAAGGTAAGGTCAGGCATCAAAGGGTCAATATACAGGAAATGGACAGAAGTAGGTACATGGGAAGAGAAAAAAAATTAATCACACATTTGCAGGATATTACTGGAATAGGAACCTATTGCTCAGGCACCTTCCCACAGGGGAATGTTCTTTAAGTACCCCAAGGTTGCCAGTCATTGGCTGGTGAAGACCAGGGTGCATGCACATTGGCACTTTAAGAGATTATAGGAGTGTGCACACCCTGATTCCACTATAGGTACGGCCTTGGTCATGGGTAGAACTCTATATGCACAATAACATTAGAAGTGAGTTTTTATGACTGTCCAATAATCCAGACAAATCCATTGGTACTATATTAGAGGCTTATCATGGAGGCTAGATGGAATATTAGATTTTTCTCAGACTCAACTAGACAAAGAATTTATTTTTCCAAGTTCCAGGAGTAATACTGCTCGACTGTAATGTAGAAAAGTATTTAATTTAGTAAAATCCTTCCTTATTACAGTCACCTTCTAATTAAAAGGGCAGACAAATGGCTTCATTGATCGTCATCCTCCATTATTAACATTGAACATTTCCTCTTCATTAAACATCACGCCTCATGACCATTCACTTACACTACAGGACACAAAAATTAGGGAACTGGACAACACAAGAAGAGAATGAAGTGAACCCCCCCCCCCCCCCCCCCCCCGAGATTCTGGATAAAGATGTCTGTGTCTATCGGTCAAATCGGTCAAAAACGAGAAGAAGCTCAAACTTTAATCTCTTATTCAGTTGAGGGCTACATGACAACATTGTACCTAATGTGGTAGTGTTGTAATCCACAATTTACAGAGACCATGATATGACAGCAGGAATCCAAACCTTGCCATGTGAACTTAGACTAAAGAATGCAAGGAGAACCATTCTTCATGACCAAGGCAATGGTTGGGAGAAGAAATGTAAGATAAAGCTCCTAGACACTATGCAAAATGGAGCCTCCACGTTCGAAGCATCATTTATAAACCTGGTGTCTTCTTAGGCACCTTTCCCACTAGCGTTAATATTTTCCGGTATTGAGATCCGTCATAGGGTCTTAATACCGGAAAAAAAACAACTTCCGTTTTGTCCCCATTCATTGTCAATGGGGACAAAACATAACTGAACAGAACAGAGTGCTCCAAAATGCATTCCATTCCGCTCTCATACCGGAGAGCAAACTACAGCATGCTGCGGTTCACTTTCTGTCCTGGGATGCGGAGCAAGACTGATCCGTCATGACCCACAGTGCAAGTCAATGGGGACAGATCTGTTTTCTCTGACACAATGTCACCACCAGACATCTGATAAGCTCTGACAGACGTTCTTCAGAACCTCCTGATTGAGGTTCTTTTGTTTTGCTTTCTTTTTGTCATCTCGTTAGCCTCTCTCAGCTGTCATGTAGTTGCACTGATTGCATCTCTTTAAATCCCTTCCCATACTGCATCACTTTGCGGTTTATACAACTTCCTGGAGTGTGTACATGCTGGATGCTACAACTGATCCTTCTACAGATAAGTCTTTTCATTGATTTGTGTTTTCCTGTTTGCTTGATCCTAGGTGACCCCGACTACCTCCGTATTAAGTGTAGGGAGCCGGTGGTCGTGTCCCCTCACTATTATAGGGTGTTCAGGTGTCATACAGTCGAGGCACGAGGGCATGCAATTTTCTATCATAGAGATCTTTGCATGGGCTGAGAAGACAGGGAAAGTTTCAGGGCTTAAATAGGGGTCACCCTTTTGTTCCTTAGTTTCGGATCAAGCCAGTCGGATCCTTATTTGTAACTTCTTGTTTTCTGTTACACCATCCGTGACACACAATAGAAAACGGATCCGTCTTGAATATGATAAACATAATACAACCGGATCCATTCACAACGGATGCAGATGGTTGTATTATCAGTAACGGAAGCGTTTTTGCTAAACCCTGCCTTGGTTGGTGTCTCCGTTTTAGGTGTGACTTCTTCCTTTGGACCCACTTTAGCTTTTCTGCCGATTGGAGGTGACCATTATGTTACCATGAATAATTGCCCCTTGCATCCCCTGGTGTCAGGACGCGTGTCAGTAGAACCTTCTGCAAACTCAAGTCCCATTACAGGAGCTTGAGGACTGTGGAGTGGGAGTTGGAGTAAGTTTTGGGTTGAGTCGGAACCTTTAGAGGTTAAGTGGGAAAATCCTAATTTTTAGAAAGTCTCAAACTAGGCATAGATTTAACTATCCTATCATATCTCCTGCCCAGATCTCGCTGTTTTGATGTGTGGAGGCCACCGCTAAGAGGACATTTTTTCTTTACTAGTCAAGGCAGAGATTTTTTTTACCCTGAGACTTTACTCTGACATTTAAGCCCGTCCTGAGCACTTATCAACAAGATTCTCCCAGACCTTTAATCAATCAGAAACTACCCCAAGGAGAAGCAAAAAGGGTCACCTCAAATGTCACTTGAACATAATGGACCAAGTTGTTTTCCTCTATGGCCATTTTCCCTTCTTGCACGATACATTAAGACTGAAGAAGGAAAGGTTAGTACATTTATGAGACATCAAATTACACCTGAAAGTAAGAAACACCACAGAACGCCACACACCAGGAATACAAGGGCAGAGGTCAAGCAATAACATAAATGTCAACACACAAAACACACCTGGAACTCCAGGGAGCAGAAGACTAGAGGTCTTCATGTAACCCAATGACCCACCAGGTGTCACAGCAACAGAGTTTACATATTACTTACTATTGGCATCACTTACTCCTGAGACAACACATATATTTGCTAAGGGAGCATCAACGGAGAAAGGATCAAAGTCATGTATATTGAAAAAACAAAAATCAACTTTAGGTATAGTAGACAAGTGAAAACCTCTTATGCTCTTTCGCCTTAATGTCATTGTCCAGTTTGGTTCATAAATTAAGAGTTTTAGAGAAATACCTCAGGATGGGATAAAAAGTAGCTGAAAGAAGTCATGCTCACCCTCAACGATTCCTCTCTTGCTTTAATAATACACTGCAATACTTCTGCATTGCAGAGTATTACGCCTGTCAGTGTTAAACTGGCAGGCATCTTATCAGGTTCTGTCTCTACGATACAAAGATAGCATACCTAGAGGCTTACCTGTAATTGCATAGCACTGATTGACTGGCAGAAGGAATTTCCTCCCAGTTAGATGCCGTGGTTCAATGCCAGCCGTTAGAGTAGCGGCTATGTAATATAACCGTAAGCCACAAGTGATGGTGCGGGCACAGTTGATGTGCATGCGCCGTCACTGCAACATGTTATTATGGTGACACTTGTTAATTTCTATTGTCAATATTACAGTGGGGATTAAATCACCTATGGTAGAAAGGTTGTGAATAACCGCCACAGAGCTCAATGCATCAATTACATCCATTCAGCATGATTAATTTGCATTTGTATAAATGTTACTTGACCGATAGCTATCTATTCCGACACCCCCCCCCCCCCCCATGTGTTCATAATAGGAAGGGGGAACACGTTGAGCATGCACGATACATAATTATCTAAACCCAGGATCCGACAACCACCTAATGTGTATGGGGGCCTCCTGACTACCCTAATGCCAGCAAAGAGAAGGACCTGTGTATTGTAAGGGTATTTTTTAAGTACTGATTGGTTCTGTCCCTTTAATTCTATTCCCATTTATTATTACCATTCTGTGTAATGATGTGAATTGTGCTACTAAGAACACATTCCTGAGTGATCTCAGAACATGTGTGATAAGATAAGATAAGATGCCTTTATTGTCACTGTACAATACAATGTAATACAATGTACAATACAATGAAATGTTGTTTGGAGCAATCCTAGATGCCATGGACAGAGGAACAAGAACTGACATTTAAACTAAAGCATTACACTAGAAAAAAACAAAACATTGCACTAGAAGACATTACTATTCACAGTTCACAGCATATACAGTGTATATATATATAGCAAGAGCAAATATGATGCACACTGGAGGAGGGGCTGATGGGAATAACTTTGGTCTGCACTAGCAATTAATTGGGATTCCACCAGACACTTCATCCTAGGTAGGATGTAAGTATTGATTTTCCCTATCTCTTGTAGACCGTGGGGGGTTGCTCATGTGTTATAACGTGGTACACAGCCATTGGTTATAGCATGATCGACCGGAACCCTACCCCATATTTAGTCTAGTAATGTATTTACTTTTTATTATTTGTTTGTGTTATCATATATTTAATCAGACTTAGTAAATATTTTTATTCACTTAGCCTGCATAAGTTTATTTTCTCAAATCTTTTGAATTCACGTTATATTACAACCTGGCTGTTGGATTTTAACTGCCTGATCCTGTTGCTCATAGGCTTAGCCTGGCTGTTGGGCGCATGCTTTCTCTCTCTGTCTCTCTCTCCACCCATGTACACTTGGCTCGGCCCAGCATGCATGTGTCCGGAACGGGAAGAAAGCTGTTGCCAGAGAATAAAACTGGTGACAATCTCATGTGCATGGCCCGGATGAGTGCGACTGGAGATCCCCTTTAAGTACTTCCTTTTCTTGCAGTATTCGATGTCAAGCCTTTTGGGTAACTTAATGGGAAATGTAAACGGCGGCGCGCACATGTCAGAAGCCCATGTGTGATCTGGCCGCCGGAGCGCGGAGATAAGGCAGTGATTTATCAGGGGCATGCAGATGAGGCCTGATGGGATTTGGAGCTGTCACAGCGCAGAGCCGTCCTGTGTGCTGCAATGCTATTACCTCTGTCTGTGCCTAATTCCTCCTGTGGATTTCATGTGCATCGCTGCCTCTGTGTATTCCTCCTATAAACCTTTGTCGTGATTTTCATGCTCTCTGACAAGTCCTGTTTTTAGCAGAACCGGGATATTTTAATACAAGCGATACAGCGCAGATTGATGGCTGGCCCGATGTCTTGTGACATCCCTGTATGGGAGGAAAATCATCTTTTGAATACTAACCTGACTATATCATCACAGGTCATATTCCGCCTTCACTAGGGATGAGGCTAATGGCTTTATTGATGCAGAATCAGATGCATTATTTTTGTGCTGCTTCGAACAGAACTCTATAAGACGTCGCCATCCGATGCTTTGAGGACGGGAGGCAATGGAGTTGGCGCTGAACCCCTCTGGACACTTTCACTGTTTAAAAGGGGTTGCGCCAAATTCGACAACCCCTGTCCATGGGCTTGTGGTCAGTCTAGGGACCCAATGTTTCCACAACCTGTGGCTCTTTAGCTGTTGCAAAACCACCGTGCCCATCATGCCCTGAGAGACTGTGAGTATCAGGGCATGATGGGAGTTGTAGTTTCGCAACAGCTGGAGAGCCATTGGTTGGTCACTGCCGTACTAAAAGCTCAGTATCACATGACACACTCAAAAACACAGCTTGCGGTGCTTTTGTATGCTTCATTGGAACACAGAAAAACTGAATGGAATGCATTCTATTCAGTTCCGTTTTTCCCCATTGACAATGAATGGGGACAAAGCTGAAGCGTTTTCCTATAACGGATCTCAATACTGGAAAGGAAACTGCAGATGTGAAAGTAGCCTTCTCTGGCCCTTGGAGCTAGGATTTTTGCAACCTGTAGTAGTCACAGGTAGTTACAGGTACTATAGTACTTACGGCTTCCTCAGTTCCCCTGAGGAACCCGGCCTTTTCCGGTGATACGCGTGGGGCACTATCTTTTTGACCCAGGCCCACCTTGGTAGTCCTTGCATGTGGATTTAATGCAGATATTAGACCTTTTGATGCCACATGATTATTTACCAGGTATTTTTAGTGGACTTGATAGTCTACGTCGGTTGTTAATGATTTTATGCTGCTATTTGTGGACTACCTACATTTTTGCCCATATTTGCGGTTTTTGGTGGGAGCTGGGTAGGTGCTTGGTTTCATTTTATACCAGCACATGTCATATCGTATACAATTTTTATCATATTTGTAACCCAATAAAATTCTTGCATTGTTTTTACATTTAGTGGAGGTGCACCTTATCAGAGTTTTCTTGGGCCATGTGGCCAGTTCGGGTATCATTGTTATTCTGAACCGCCAGTGCCCTCCGCCTTTATTGTAGCGTGCCCCCCATCCCACTTTGTTCATAGTGACATCATATGTCACCACGCACGGGATTTTGTTCGAGATTTTTAATCAAGATGGCAAATGTATGAGGTAAGGCTACTTTCACTCTAGCGTTTTTGCTGGATCCGGCAAACTTCTGTTACTGATAATACAACCGCCCGCATCCGTTATGAAGGGACCCGGTTCTATTATCTGTAACATTGTGAAGACGGATCCGTCATGAACTCCGTTGAAAGTCAACGGAGGATCCGTTTTCTATTGTGTAAGATTGTGTCAGAGAAAACGTCTTGCTCCGCATCCCAGAACGGAAAGCAAACGGCGCATTTTGGAGCATTCTGTTCTGTTCATGTTTTGTCACCATTGACAATGAATTGGGACAAAACGGAAGCGTTTTTTTTCTGGAATTAAGACCCTATGACGGTTCTAAATACCGGAAAATATTAACGCTAGTGTGAAGGTAGCCTTAGTAAGATTTTTTTTATTGTTTTTTACAATCAAAAATTGATTCGCTACCAGGAAGCACGAGGAAATTTGGCTTCTCGGAGAATGGAATTTTTCTTAAAATTCGATTCGCTCAACACTAGTCCCAGTGTATGTAGATCTAATAATATGTCTGATACGGTTAAAGCTAAAACATGGATAGAAATTCAAAGTGCTTCCTGGTTATTACCCAGCGCCATTGACCATGTACTTACTGCATGTAATAGCCCAGATGGAAATGGAGCATCTCGTGCCTTATGATCTGTTATGGAACAAACATTAAGATGTAATGTGCTCCTCTCAGGGGCCTCATCTCAGTCATTCTGAACCAGGCCTTTCATCTTTGACATGTGTATAAATGTGCAATCTGCTCACTCCAGAGCCTCCTGGATGACGGAGACATCTTAGGGGGTTAAAAGTACATTTCCCTTTTTAAGCCCAGTTCAGTAGGGAATGCTGGGAATGGGTTTTCTTGAGCGGCTGTGGGAATATTTACATGTTCAGTGCCGGTTTTATGATCACATAGAATCATATAAATCCATGTCCTGTGCAGACCTCTGGGTAATGATGCACATTTGCATGTTCATAAGCCATGGAATTAGAGCATCAGTGTAATTCTGCATCAAGGTTTAATCAGTAGAAAACGTTGTGTCCAATGAATGGTTCTGGAAGTGCCACTTAAAGGGCCAGTGGAAAGAGTGAAAGGGCGGCCCCTGGGGGTTCCAGGTACAAGACCTTTCATTGACTGGCATGGTTGGGGGTGGTTCAATGGGTACTGGTCAAGTCTTGATAAAGAATCTTTAAAGACTGTGGAGCGGACACATTTGAAATGGAGAAAAAATAATTAGTGATTAACTGGAGTACAAGTTGCACTATGTTTCAGGCTGCAATCTTCATCACTTCATTCATTTCAGCCTCCTTGATATTCGGTTTGCAACCTGCTCCTGGTATTAGACTTTTGTCACGTGGACGTATCACTCCCAATAACGGAATGCATTTTGGAGCACTCCGTTCTGTTCAGTTAGGTTTTATCCCCATTGACAATGAATGGGGACAAAACTGAAGGTTTTTTTCCGGTATTGAGCCCCTATGACGGATCTCAATACCGGAAAATGGTAATGCTAGTGTGAAAGTAGCCCTGGCGGCCTGAGGCTTGTGAAGTTGGACCACCATGAGTGTGCCCCCCTTTATGGGTAGCGAAGTGGCACCCTAGGCAGATGACTACCTTCCCCTAGCCATCATCCCGGCCTTAATTCAGAGCACATTACCGCAGGAGGTATAACAGGAGCGGACTATAACTCCCAGCATGTCTAAGCCTTAATTCAGAGCACATTACCGCAGGAGGTATAACAGGAGCGGACTATAACTCCCAGCATGTCTAAGCCATTATTGTAACAGGGTGCCGAAGGCGCACTCTGTCTCCCATCAGCCGCAGACCTGCTGCTTAGCTTCGGGAGCGAGGATCTGTGTTTGGCCTCGTTCCCAGGGCGGCCTTGCTAGCTGGGAGGCTCCCTGCTCCTAGGTCTGTCTTGAGCGCCGAGCTGATCACTCGGTGCTCGACTTGTTTGTCTGTCGGTCAAGTGACGCTGGCCACGTCACATGACCCTCACTCCCCACTATAAATACAGACGGCCTGCTGGCTACAGGTTGCCTGTGATTTTCGTCTCTAGGGCTGTGTGTACTATTATTACTACTTCCTACTTGACCTCTTGTATTGAACTTGTTTGATTCCTGACCTCGCTTTGCCTGCTCCCTTGGTACCTGCGCTATCTCTCGGATTTGACCTCGGCTCGTTTTCGGATTTCGTCTCTTGCCTCATCACTTGTATTGACGTGACCTCCCGGACCGACCTCGGCTAGTTGACCCGCCATTGCCTTTCCCATCACTAGGTACTGTTGTCTTATCTACCTTCCTGTCCATCCGTTTGCCTTAGTCTTGTGTACCGCCTTCTCCCTTGGCTGTCTGTTCCTCTCCTTCTCTGTTCGCTCTGCTCTACACTTACGTAGGTCAGGGACCGTCGCCCAGTTGAGCCCCGTCACCTAGGGCGGGTGATGCAAGTAGGCAGGGACAGGGTTTAGGGTGGCAGTTTAGGGGGTGCACTTCCTCTCTACCTTCCTTACTCGTGACAATTATTATTTCATATCAGAGCACATTACAGGCGGACGTATAAGAGGATGGGACTACACTCCCAGCATGTCCAAGCCGCTATTATGTAATATCAGAGTACATCACAAGAGGAGGTTTAAGAGAAGACTACAACTCCCAGCATGTCCAAGCCGTTATTGTGTAATATCAGAGTACATTATAAGAGGAGGTATACAACTCCCAGCATATCCAGGGTGTTGTAATGTACCCTGATATTATATAATAATGGCCTGGACATGCTGAGAGTGTAGTCCTCTCCTCTTATACCTCCTCTTGTAATGTACTCTGATATTACATAACAAGTTGGACATGCTGGGAGTTATAGTCCTCTCCTCATACCTCCTCTTGTTATGTACTCTGATATTACATAACAGGAGGTATAAGAGGAGAGAACTACAACTCCCAGCATTTCCCTGGCACTTACATTGAATCCATACTTCTTCACATAAACAGCTGGACTTCATTACTTTATTGCACTGCTGAGCTCCGCCTCCTTTTCTGGTCACATGATGGTGAGGTCATCACAGATCCTTCATCCTCTCTTCTGAGCTCCGCCTCCTGCATCTGACATTATCGCAGGTCCTGTCAACGCTAGGTTAATGATTTATCTTATATGTGAGGGAGGGGACGTTCAGCTGAACAGCAGCACTGAAGCAGGGGGCCTCTTAGACATTAGGGGCCCTGGGCAATTGCCAAGTTTGCCCACCCCTAACGCCGGCCCTGCAGGAGCACCAGGAACCACAGTAAGGAAAGGGTATGAAGTTCAATCAGAACGCAAGGCATTGCAGTCTGAACTTTGCCCTTTAAATAGGCCACCAGCCGTGAACCGGTGAGCCCCACGAAGGCTGTGTCTGAGATCAGGACCAGAGGACATTCAGTTGACTAGAAACTGGACGCAGATGTTGGCTAGAGCCGTGGCCGCTCACCACATCAGGCACAAAAACCCAAGCCCCTTTAAATGTGTCCCTGTCCATACACCAGGAAGCTCATGGGGAGAAGTGCTGAAGATCCCTCCAACACACAAAAAGGAAGCCATGCAGGGAATCATGGGAAAATACAAAACTAATTGAAAAATTTTATATTAACATGCCTTCATTTTGTTCATAGAACCTGCAGTCGTCGTCAGTGGGCCATGCTGTTTCTTTCACTGCAGTCTATGGGGTCTCCAGAGGAAGCTCTTTAAGGCTCATCAGCTTTTGAGCTGCGTTTTTAGGTCAAATATTTGCAAATGACACTGCTGTGTGAAACATGCGATGAACCAGACTGCGAAAAGACCAAATAAACTGTGATTATGGAAATGATATTCATAATCACAGATGCATTTTATTTTTCGTATTCAGCCGCTCTTATGGAAATTACATAACACATAGTTTCCAGGATGATTGGCTGCAGTTTATAACATATAATCAACGGGCCCCATAGAAAAGACCAGGAATCCACAGGAAGATAAAGAAGAAATGTTTGAGTATTTTGTGGATGTTGGAATCAATTATTGTTTATATTAAGACAGGGATGCTCAACCTGTGGCCCTCCAGCTGTTGTAAGACCACAACTCCCACCATGCCCTTCTGTAGGCTGATAGCTGTGGGCTGTCCGGGAATGATGGGAGTTGTAGTTTTGCAACAGCTGGAGGGTCGCAGGTTGAGCATGCCTGTCTTAAGAGAACAGCACATGGACAGGGTCGGACTAGAAGGTCCTCCGGGGGATAGGGTTCGGTACCAATTCAAGTCTTGCAGAAGACAACCCTATTTGTAGGTGATGTGTCTCTAGGGTTGGTATGGCTGGCCACTTGGAACCAACCCGCGCCACCCACCACAGTCAATTGGGGTGGGTGAAATTGTGCAGACCTTGGTTACTACAGGTTAACTTGACTTGGCCTCTGGCGTCCAGCCGCAATATCTGGTAACGGATAACCAATTAGACCTCGTTAAAAGATTAGAATGCAATTACAGGGACCATGCATATGTTCTGTATAGTCCACAGCTGAGGGTTTGTTATAGTGTCTCAGTATAGCCAATCCCCTGGAGCGACACAGCAACATCTCAGATCTCAGCCTTGGAGTCCATGCTGAAGGCTCTTAACTGCATATACAACAGTATTTATTCCAATATACTTTGACAGAAAAGCCAAATTGCAAATCCTGCACTGTCAAAATATAGATGAATTAAAGGGAACCTTTCACAGTTTCTGATCTCCAGCAGCAAGTTATAGAGCAGGAGGAGTTGAGAACAATGATATATAATTTATGGGAAAGGATTTAGTAGAACTTGTGTTTTACTTATTTAAATCACTGCTCTTTTTATGTTTAGGAGTCCAGTGGGCGGTCCTAATAGCTGTCAAGCACCGCCCACTGGACTCAGCGTAGAAAGAGCAGGGATAATGAAAATGAACTAAACACAATTTATAATCAATGTAATCCCATTAAATTATATATCAAACTGCTCAGCTCCTCCTGCGCTATAACATGCTGCCCACAGATCGGATGCCATGGGCAACATCTACAACGACTTTTGATTGCAGTAAAATTAGGAGTTTTTCTGAGAACTACCTTGAGTTCAGTAGCAAGAAATCCAATGTGGTTGGAATTTTGCAACTTTTCTGCTTGTAGGGAAATATTCAGATTCCAAGATGGTCTCAAAGGAAAGACAGTGTGAAGCCTTAGTCTTATTAAATCAAATAGCCTAAGCTGTAAAGTTCTATTTTCGGCCTGTTTATTCCTTATTTAAAATATAACTTTAATTTTTATCTAAATAAAACATCCCGAAAATAGGAAATTTTGTGTGATTATTTTTAGGGATGAGCGAATCGACTTCGGGTGAAACATCCAAAGTTGATTTGCATAAAACTTTGTTCTAATACTGTACCGAGAAGGAGCTCCGTACAGTATTAGAATGTATTGGCTCAGATGAGCCGAAGTTATTGCCTAGCGAAGTCTCGCGAGACTAATAACTTCATAAAGTAATTTGTACTGTAAAAAACGATTTCCCGAACTTGGGTTCGGCTCCAAGTGGTACCCTGGAACTGAACCCGAGTTCGGGAAATGTTTTTTTACAGTATAAATCAATTTCTGAAGTTATTATGTAAAGTCTTGCGACACTTCGCAAAGTAATAACTTCAGCTCATCGGAGCCAATACATTCTAATACTGTACGAAGTTTCATTCGAAGTTGATTCGCTCATCCCTAATTATTTTCAAAGAAAGCCTTATGTGATTCTAAAAATATCAAAAAGCATTAGTGTTTTATTTTTGCTTTCTTATATATCGTATATAGCAGTGTTTGAACCTACTTTTGTGTGAGAGCAATAAGATGTTATTTTTCACACTCTCTCAGCTCTCTCGCTTCTTTACTTTATACACCATCTGGTTTCGGGGCCAAAGTTACCGTCTTAGATTTCTTATTAGTAACAACTGTATCTATTTGCAAATATCCCTTGAAATTTACAGCGATTGTTTGAACATAAACTATCCCTTAGGCCTCATGCACACGACCGTTGTTTTGGTCCGCATCCGAGCCGCCGTTTTTGCTGCTCGGATGCGGACCCATTCCCTTCAATGGGGCCGCAAAAGATGCGGACAGCGCTCCGTGTGCTGTCCGCATCCGTTCCGCCATTCTGTGGTCCGCAAAAAAAAATAACCTGTCCTATTCTTGTCTGTTTTGCGGACAAGAATAGGCAGTTATATCAATGGCTGTCCGTGCCGTTCCGCTAATTGCGGAACGCACACGGCCGCCATCCATGTTTTGCGGATCCGCAAAACGGTCGTGTGCATGAGGCCTTACTACCAGATGCTCTACAGGTGAAACTCGAAAAATTTGAATATCGTGCAAATTTTATTTATTTCAGTAATGCAGCTTAAAAGGTGAAACTAATATATGAGACTCATTACAGGCAAAGCGAGATATTTTAAGCCTTTATTTGGTATAATTTGGATGATTACGGCTTACAGCTTATGAAACCCCAAAGTCACAATCTCAGGTCCCCTTTGCTCAGGGTGTATGGATTCATTATCTGACTAGAGGGTGACACTTTGAGCCTAGAATATTGAACCTTTTCACAAAATTCAAATTTTAAGCTGCATTACTGCAATAAACGGACTCTTGCACGATATTCGAATTTTTCGAGTTTCCCCTGTATACTACCGCTATACATTTCTCCCTTTTATAGGGTATTATGTATCTTCTATCAGCTTCTAACCGGTGAGGACGTCCGCAGTACGGCTCCCTCAGTTTGACACTAATGCTTTTGTGCTAAAAACAAACTAGTGCTCCCCCCACATGTTTCGTCTTCAGGGGTTTGGAGCAACTAACCCGAGCGCTTCTTTCTGTATGTACTTGTAGGGGAGGAGATCCCTCCTCGAGACTTCTTATCCATTCAGAGCACTACTCGTATTTAAATGACAGATGCGGTACATCTCATTGGAGGGAGAGAAAGTCTCTCACCTCCTATGCCTCTCGCTTCTAGTGTCTAACCTCTCCATTATCCAGCACATAGTCTCAGGGCTCGCTGCCTTACGTGCCCATCGCGCATGTCATCAGTCTTACAAATTTTTCTCGCTTCTCCGTTACTTGTCTCTATGGACTTAGTCGCAGCGGAGTTCCTTTACCCTATCTGCCCATGTATTTCCACTGGGGAAATAGGGAAAACAGACTATGTCATCCATAACCTTTCCAGTTATAAAGCAGACTTATCTATGTACAGTACATTTATATATTTTTTTATATCCATTATTTCTACCCATTTATTCTTTTCCTATGATTTTGCTTAGGAAGATTGGTCCTCTTTATGGATCTCCAATATTAAAGTCTTCTTTGTAGATATTACATAATAGATGTTCCTTTTACGATTTTAGTAATTTGATCATATTTTTTTATGATGCCTCATATATTCTTCATTTATCTAGTTTTTTTGTAATATATATATATTTTTTTTAAATCATGTAATCATCTAGTCATGTTTTTTATCATTCAAAAAACTATTAAAAAAGTATAAAATAATATAAACCAAATAAAAAGTTCACCACTGCGTTTCTTGATGTCTCGATTTCTCTTCAGCTTGTGAACTGAGACGTATACCTGGCAGCCCGACCACCTTTTGTATAAAGAATGTTTTTTATCATGTTTTTAATATTCTTCATTTATCTCATTTTTATATTTTAATCTTTTATTTTTAGAGCAATCATGATTATAATTAGTATGTTATAAATGCATCTTATCTTTCCAATCATTTTTGTAAAAAAAAATAATATTAATCATGATTATCAAACGCAATTGTTAAAATACAATTGATAAAAATAAAGATAGCAAAAAGGGAAAAATTGGAAAATAGCACTTTGAGTACCAAGATATACAGGAAGCTAACAGTTATTTACACTGGACAAGCTGGCACCCCTCCCCTCTAAAAAGAGGGATACCAACAGGTCAGTATCTGCGAGCGCGCCGGAAATGCTGAAATGAAGAATCATTCCTTAGAGAAAGTAAAGAATTATTCAGTAGATTCCAGGATCGGGCCTATCCAATATACCCTTTAAAAAAGTTTTTAATAGGGCCAAAAAAAAAAAAAGAGGAGATCTACTAGAATATAAAATAACAGGAAAAGAAAAATAATCAAATGTATCGGAACACATGATGGTTACACCAAAGAAATGTGCAATATCTTGAGAAGACACTGGCATATCCTACAGTCTGATAGGGACCTTACAATGGTTCTTAACCCATATCCAAGCGTAACATATCGAAGAGGGCCGAACCTAAAGGACTATTTGGTCCATAGTCATTATCAGGAGCAATCTGTCATTCCATCTAAACGGAGGGACAGTCCAAAAGGATCAACACCATGTGGTGACTGTTGCTTCTGTAAATTCATTTTAAAAACAAAATCCTTTATAAATCCTAGTGAGGAAAAAAGGTATGAAATTAGACAAAACTCGAGGGGTGAATTATGTGGCAAAATGTACGTGGGCAAAACAACACAGGAATTAAGACGATGGATATCGGGCCATTGAAACAAAGAAGGATACGTCAATTGCAAGGCATATAAAATATTTTCACGAAAATAACCCCAATGTGTTGAAATTCTGAGGAATTGAAAAGGTGTTTTTGGGCCCAAGGGGAGGAAATTTGGCCAAAAAATCCATTGGATTTATAGGATTAATACAATGAGGCCTCAATGAAGGTTTTTCACTCTCAGACTTCATATAACCAATATGGGAGAAAATTATAAATGAATTTAAATTAAAATAAAAACAATGGAAAAATAATAGTGAAAAGTTGAAAAGCCTTAGACAGAATAGTAGTCACCTCAGCCTATATATAAGTGCATCTAAAATCAAAACTTCCGTGTTTATTCACACATAAAGCAAAAACAAAACGTCACTTTGCAGTCTTGGTGTAAGTTCACACACAATGTAAAGTCCGTATAGCGAAAATCACCTTGTCATAAACCAGCTGTTACTAAAGACAATTACTTCCAGTTATAAGTGGATGATGTGTACATATAATTTATATATATTCATGTCGATGTCATCTTCACTACTGGTGTCTGATAATCATGATAATTTATCTGTAGTGAACAAGGGGGTGATGTTGGCATAGAAAATTCTTGCTAATTTTGCTTGCATTGATTGTGTGTTCATAGTTTGTCGTGGATCGGTTCCCTGACCCAAAGATTGTGAAAAGACAAAAGGCTGTAAACCACCAAGGGATATCTGTGGGGCGATATTGGCATATTCATTTGTTTCTTAGACCTGAGGTTTGTGTCCTCACTAGTGTTTGTTTGTTTGTTTATTCTATGTCCGTACATATTTGTCTCCTGTCAGCCTGATCCTTAGTTTGTCTTTTTGGTGTTTGATATCTTCTTTTTTTTGAGTTTTCTTTTTGTACCTCCTCTTTGTTTATATACTCGTGATTGTACCGAACCCTCTGTCCCTGAAGTTTTCGTATCTGAAAAATCTGTAAACCTTTGAGATCTACCTCTAATATTTAGTCTCGTTTGCCAAATATATACTCGTTCACCCTCAAAATCTGCACGATCCCAAATGTATTTTCTATGCTTTCTTTCTTTTATCTCACTCTGTAAATGGTCCAAATTCTTTTTGAGTATGAATTCCAGGTTGGTGTAGTCTGGATATTGGCTAAACGTTTGTATCTCTTTAATTTCTCTCTCCAATTGTTCATCCAGTTGATATCGCCGTTTGCTCCTTTGTCTCGTTCTCACAACCGAAAACGACCGCCAGAAGTACAATCGGGAAAATGCTTGGTGTAGTGTCCGTCGATGTGTGCGCAATTCCTCGAAAATAACATCACAGAGACGTTCTCAAGTAGGATCCAATAATGTGCCCGCTTCCAACAGCTAGGCGCGGTTTATTTATACCAGAAGATGGGAGGCGGTCTTACAATCATGACCAATGGGGAGACAGGTTATGGTATGAAATGATTGGCTGGAAGGCGGTCTTACAATCATGACCAATGGGGAGACAGGTTATGGTATGAAATGATTGGCTGGAAGGCGGTCTTACAATCATGACCAATGGGGAGACAGGTTATGGTATGAAATGATTGGCTGGAAGGCGGTCTTACAATCATGACCAATGGGGAGACAGGTTATGGTATGAAGTGATTGGCTGGAAGGCGGTCTTACAATCATGACCAATGGGGAGACAGGTTATGGTATAAAATGATTGGCTGGAAGGCGGTCTTACAATCATGACCAATGGGGAGACAGGTTATGGTATGAAATGATTGGCTGGAAGGCGGTCTTACAATCATGACCAATGGGGAGACAGGTTATGGTATGAAGTGATTGGCTGGAAGGCGGTCTTACAATCATGACCAATGGGGAGACAGGTTATGGTATGAAGTGATTGGCTGGAAGGCGGTCTTACAATCATGACCAATGGGGAGACAGGTTATGGTATAAAATGATTGGCTGGAAGGCGGTATTACAATCATGACCAATGGGGAGACAGGTTATGGTATGAAGTGATTGGCTGGAAGGCGGTCTTACAATCTTGACCAATGGGGAGACAGGTTATGGTATGAAGTGATTGGCTGGAAGGCGGTCTTACAATCATGACCAATGGGGAGACAGGTTATGGTATGAAGTGATTGGCTGGAAGGCGGTCTTACAATCATGACCAATGGGGAGACAGGTTATGGTATGAAGTGATTGGCTGGAAGGCGGTCTTACAATCATGACCAATGGGGAGACAGGTTATGGTATAAAATGATTGGCTGGAAGGCGGTCTTACAATCATGACTAATGGGGAGACAGGTTATGGTATGAAATGATTGGCTGGAAGGCGGTCTTACAATCATGACCAATGGGGAGACAGGTTATGGTATGAAGTGATTGGCTGGAAGGCGGTCTTACAATCATGACCAATGGGGAGACAGGTTATGGTATGAAGTGATTGGCTGGAAGGCGGTCTTACAATCATGACCAATGGGGAGACAGGTTATGGTATAAAATGATTGGCTGGAAGGCGGTCTTACAATCATGACCAATGGGGAGACAGGTTATGGTATGAAGTGATTGGCTGGAAGGCGGTCTTACAATCTTGACCAATGGGGAGACAGGTTATGGTATGAAGTGATTGGCTGGAAGGCGGTCTTACAATCATGACCAATGGGGAGACAGGTTATGGTATGAAGTGATTGGCTGGAAGGCGGTCTTACAATCATGACCAATGGGGAGACAGGTTATGGTATGAAGTGATTGGCTGGAAGGCGGTCTTACAATCATGACCAATGGGGAGACAGGTTATGGTATGAAGTGATTGGCTGGCGAAGATGTTAATGATCGCGCAAACTTATGTTCGCACGTTTCCACACTTATTCGCGCCCTTTCCGTTGCCACGCTTATCCTCATGGATGAAGAATCCTTTGTTCGATGGTCCCCATCCCTCCCGCCTCAGCCAGCGCCATGACACTGGTATCCTGTAGTAATACCAGGCCGGGCACAAATCAGCTACAGGTCGGGATGACCAGACCATTGTGCGAAAGTTTCTGCGCGATGCGAACGCGAATGCGAACAAATCTGCGCATCTCTATAGGATAGATGGCAACCATATGGCAAACAATAATTTTTCCACAACACAATTTATTAAAGACTACTTTTTCATACTTTAATAGGTATTTTACGAGTTTTAATGAACAGTCCGTTAATAATCGTTCCCAACTTTTTGTAAATTCTGTATCTTCTAGATGTGTATTAGGTCTTAATGGAATCCTTAGACCCTGATATACTAGCCCTTGTTGTAAATATGTTTCTAGGCTCGCCTCTTCCCACCAAGATCTTATATGTTGGTTATAGGTTTTATTGATATTTTTAAAGGCTGTATTTATATCTATTTGACTTAAAGACAAATTTGTGTTTGAAAAAACTTGATTTGCCTCTATAGTGAGATTTTCTAGATTTTCTAGAAGCCAGCCATTCCAGATCTTTTCTTTTTATCACAGATGACCAGTCCACATTGGGAAGGGGGGAGGAAGAGGGGGGGAAATTTCTATTTCTCAGGGAGAGTTTTTAGGGGTCAAATAGTCCATAGAGGAATAGCCTCCAAATTAAATATATTTCTAAATAATGACCCTTTTGGCCCAGCTTTAGTCTTAGCGCTAAGGAGAATTACTTCAGGTCATGATACAGCTATGTACAAAGAGGAGACCTCGCTGTAAAAATCTCTCATAAAACTGAGGAACCTTATGATGCTGGTTGACACCAACACCTCCCAGGCTGCCATCTTGGTTGTTGCTTGTTTGATTGCTCCTTCATATAAGTTCTTCTACAGAAAGTCTTGGTTGGTTTCCCATTCTTTTGCCAAACCTTTCCTCAGGTTTGGCCATCTAAATCTAATCGGTGGGGGTCGGACACCATGCACCCCTGCCAATCAGCTCTGGTGCCGAAACTACACAGCTCCGTCCATTGTGCAGCGCTGCAGTAACCAGCTCTGTCCACTAGACAATGGAAGGAGCTATGGGCTCCTGAAATACTGCTCAATTCCTCCTCTTACACCACTACGCTCCATCCTATCACACCAATCAGCCTGCTACGTTCTTCCCCCATTGGCCTACAAAACACCGCTCTCAGCTTAGCGCTTCAGCCTGCTACTTCTCTACAGCTGGGAAGCGCCCTCTCTAGACCTTCTTTGCAGCTGAACCAGCCATGTAGGTGGAATGTATGTCCCTTTAGTCTTTTTTCATCTGGGGCCCCAAGCATTTGGTGGTAAAGCATGCCACTGCTGTAATATTGGATACAACCACAGACAAGAATGGTCTTATTGAAAATACGATAAGAGGGAGATTTTTGAATACTATGTATGCAATACACTGAATGATAGATCTGTATGCAGCAAGCTCCTGAGTTCCCTCTTGTGGTGGCTTCAGGTAACCAGAATTTCACATCTACGAAGGAGGTTGGAGCTCTGTATTAGTAAAAATGGAGCTCCAACCGTAATAAAAATATGTAATATAATAAACTAACAGAGGATTTTGGCCCTAAAAGCAATATAGTGATCACAGACATGCATAATAGGGAAGGTTCTTGGGAAAATTCTTCCTACCTTCATGCTGAGAAATAGCTTATCTGAGCTTGTTGTCCCGACATTTCGTCTACCTGATAAAACGTGATTGGCGGTAATTGGTGCGGCTGGGCCGAGAGAAAGCTTTGCATGCTAATAAGCTCCTGCGCATTGATTAATATCAAGAGGCTTGTACGGACGGAATAGTAACTTTGTTTATTCTCTTCTTTGTCGTGAGGATGTGATTTTCTTCTTCAATAACTCACTAAAGTAATGATGCCGCTTGATGGGAAATGTATGAGGTTCTAAAAGATCATTTATCATCAGAGAGCACACCGGTGAAGGAAACAGCCCAGAATACATTACACCCCAGTGGACGTCATCACCGTTTTCTCTCCTTCCATGCAGCTCCTTATAACAAGCTATACTATATGCTCCTCATTGTGAGGGGAGGCAAACCTCCATCTATTCATCATTATACTGCAGATATGATGCTGTAAACCTTCACATTACCTGGCGCGGTAATTGGTTCATATATTACATGGCTAGAAATAGCTACAAATGGAAAAGTCTGTTTTATAGAGCCAATCATCAAACCAGCTCACCAAGATGTGTTCTTTCTTACCTACCAGAAGACATTATGTTCGCCGTCCAGAACCAGAGCCAGCAAACTCAGAAACTGCTACCAGTCCTCCACTTTGGTTGGTGGGAAACTAAGGCTATTCCTAGGTTCTTCACCAAAGCCCACCACACTTGGTAGACTTGGCTGCTAGGAACCCAGGTTATGTCAGTGGAGTAAGGTAGCAGAAAACTGGTGAGAGCTTCCGAGAAGAAGACTTGCCAGAATTACCTAGGGTGCAAAAAGAAGTCGACAAGAAGATCAAAAACAGGAGAGATAGATATAGAAGGAGGGGTTAATCTAGAACCTAACCACAGTCAGATTACCAGGAGAATCAGATGAAGCCAAATCAGCAGACAAGGGTGTAATCCAGAAAACAAGCCACTGAGAGTACCAGGAGTGAGTAGCATAAAGCACACAGGAGACAGGATCCAAAACAAAATCACAGGTAATGGTAATCACTGAGATACAATCCTAAATTCTCCACCTAGCTCAGAGATTTTATGCTTAGCCAGGAACCTGATTGGCTTAGCTTTCCGCCTCACTGCTACGTATGTCGACCAGCCATTGCTTGGCTAGTCAGCATAGCAACTCTTCCAGCACAGCTATGCACAGTATCTTGGCTGGGTAAACTCCTGGTATTACTTTTCCTCTTGGATTAACCAGTCCTGTAATGACCAAATTTAAAAATAAAAATTTGTGATACTCTGTCCTGAGATGTCTATTCTATAGAAGTCTATGTGCGGCCACTCAGTGGCTGTCATGGGAACTGCAGCCTGTAGAGGGTTTTGCTAGCATGTATTGAATTCGTAGCATACAAAAGAGTTTTTAACCAAATATAAGAAAAGGTAAAGATGGACACATCTGTAGGAGATGAAAAACCCGAATACCCCAAAATAGCAGGTGAATTTCACCAAGGGTTGTTAAAAGGCATCTGTCATCAGATTTGCACCTATGAAACTGACTGACCAGTTGCATGTGCTCTTGGCAACTGAAGGCATCTGTGTTGGTCCCATGTTTATATGTGCCCGCATTGCTGAGAAAAATTTACTTTTAATGTATGCAAATGAGCCTCAAGGAGCAACGGGGATGTTACTATCCCACCTAGAAATTCAGCTCTCTCTGCAACTGCCGTGCCCTCTCCACTTTGATTGGCAGGGCCAAGTGTGATCAGATTTACACTGCCTGGCCCTGTCAATCAAAGTGCAGAGGGTGCGGCAGTTGCAGAGAGAGCATAGACTCTAGGTGTAATGGCAACGCCCCCATTGCTCTACTATGGAAATGAAATTATATTCTTTGCTCTATCTCCATTTTGTTAGAGTGGTCCTCTGGCAATATGCTGATCACAGGATGTCCCAGCTGTGATCTATGGAGAAACCTATTGGAGAAGATGGGTCGGCACTGTGGTTTGCGCGTGTCAAGCGAAGAAGAACCGGCAGTCACTTTCTTGACAATATGAAGAAACTTTTATTCGAAGCATGATGGTTGGAGAAACCTGGCAGAAAGTGTTCAATAGCCCTGCAGTGCCCCCACAGGAAAAGTGAAGTATTACACAATTTTTATTTAAATCAATTAACTGCCTGTAAAATGCATGGGTTTTCCCAGTCCTCCAAAGTGATAGACAGTTCTGGCATCTGATGTACTGTAAATGATACTAAATGAAGGTTCTTACAGGGGAGCCCCAAACATTCAATGGAGTTTCCCATCTATACATTTAAGATATATCCACAGAGTATAATAGATGTGGCTTGGTGGTCCTGAAACCCATGGCCATGTGAATCTCCACTCTCTCCATCCATTTCTGAAGAGTGTTTGGAATGATTTCTCCCATAGGAGTGAATGGAGAGCACTGTGCCCATATCCATGCACTGGATGGAAGTTGGGGAAGGGGCAACCTGGATCTACTAACAATAGTTCTTGTAGATATTTCACCCTTTTAAGAGATCCTAAAATCCCTCATGATCCTCTTTATGAAGTTGTGTCCAGAGACGATTTCCCCTTCAGCCTCCCCTACAGGAGAAATGTAGAATTACATGGCGGACCATGTAATACAGGGATGTCAAACTCGTGGCCCTCCAGCTGTTGCAAAACTACAACTCCCATCATGCCTGGGCATACTAAAGCTATCAGGGAATGATGGGAGTTGTAGTTTTGCAACATCTGTAGGGCCATGAGTTTGACATCCATGATGTAATAGATGAATGGACTGGGTTTGCCAGAGCAAGATCCCCTGAAACTTAGTGGTTTACCCGTATGGCTGATAGATTTGGGTCAAGCAGGGGCGGACTGGGAACTTAAAGTGGCCCTGGAAAAAATACTAAAAGTGGTCTATTTTGTAGTTGGGTCCAAATTGATGGAAGGCAGGGCCAGCAATACCATATTGTGGCACATTATACCTCCCAACAGAGCCAAATACTACAGTCCATCACAAAATACATCCCCAAAAGCTTCCACTGGCCAGCTGTGAGGAGGACAATTATCCTGTAAGGTCTATATGGCCAATCCGCCCCTGGTCCCAAGTGAGGCCTGCTCCATAAAGTCCATATGCACTAAAAGGCTATATGGAGAGGGGTGGCCACCAGGGAATTATTAGCAACTCTGGAATCAGGCAGAATATTGTATTTGCTCATTCTCAGACTGGTGCGGATTCAGTACTATCTGCATATCCCCTCACTGCAATATCAACCGCATAGGACTCGTTTAAAAAACGTTTCCCATAGCAAGCTGCGCCCCACGAGGAGTTATTCTTGTGCTGGGAATTCTTTTTCTTTTCTAGTAACATAGTACATAAGGCCGAAAAAAGACATCTGTCCATCCAGTTCGGCCTGTTATCCTGCAAGTTGATCCAGAGGAAGGAAAAAAAAACATATGAGGTAGAAGCCAATTTTCCGCACTTAAGGGGAAAATAATTCCTTCCCAACTCCAATCAGGCAATCAGAATAACTCCCTGGATCAACGACCCCTCTCTAGTAGCTATAGCCTGTAATATTATTACGCTCCAGAAATACATCCAGGCCCCTCTTTATTGTACTCACCATCACCACCTCCTCAGGCAGAGAGCTCCATATTCTCACTGCTCTTACTGTAAAGAATCCTATTCTATGTTTGTGTACAAACCTTCTTTCCTCCAGACGCAGAGGATGTCCCCTCGTCACAGTCACAGTCCTGGGGATAAATAGATGATAGGAGTGATCTCTGTACTGACCCCCGATATATTTATACATAATAATTAGATCTCCCCTCAGTCGTCTTTTTTCTAAAGTGAATAACCCTAATGTTGATAATCTTTCAGGGTACTGTAGTTGCGCCATTCCAGTTATTACTTTAGTTGCCCTCCTCTGTACCCTCTCCAGCTCTGCTATGTCTGCCTTGTTCGCAGGAGCCCAGAACTGTACACAGTACTCCATGTGTGGTCTGACTAGCGATTTGTAAAGTGGTAGGACTATGTTCTCATCACGGGCATCTATGCCCCTTTTGATGCAACCCATTATCTTATTGGCCTTGGCAGCAGCTGCCTGACACTGGTTTTTGCAGCTTATTTTGCTGTTTATTAAAATTCCTAGATCCTTTTCCATGTCAGTGTTACCCAGTGTTTTACCATTTAGTATGTACAGGTGACTTGCATTATTCCTTCCCATGTGCATAACTTTACATTTGTCAATGTTAAACCTCATCTGCCACTTATCTGCCCAAGCCTCCAATCTATCCAGATCCCTCTGTAGCCGTATACTGTCCTCTGTAGTGTATATACAGTATACTGTCCTCTGTAGTATATATACAGTATACTGTCCTCTGTAGTATATATACAGTATACTGTCCTCTGTAGTATATATACATTATACTGTCCTCTGTAGTATATATACATTATACTGTCCTCTGTAGTATATATATACAGTATACTGTCCTCTGTAGTATATATTCATTATACTGTCCTCTGTAGTATATATACAGTATACTGTCCTCTGTAGTATATATACAGTATACTGTCCTCTGTAATATATATACAGTATACTGTCCTCTGTAGTATATATACATTATACTGTCCTCTGTAGTATATATACAGTATACTGTCCTCTGTAATATATATACATTATACTGTCCTCTGTAGTATATATACAGTATACTGTCCTCTGTAGTATATATACAGTATACTGTCCTCTTCTGTGTCAATTACTTTACACAGTTTAGTGTCATTTGCAAAACTTTATATTTTACTATGCAAGCCTTCTACAAGATCATTATTAAATATATTGAAGAGGATAGGGCCCAGTACTGACCCCTGAGGTACCCCACTAGTGACAGTGACCCCTCCAGTACTGACCCCTGAGGTACCCCACTAGTGATTATTTTTATGCCATTTACAGTAGAACAAAACCTCTGCTTCCGTTAAGTGTTTATCCTGTGTGCTCGCAGTAAGTGAGCAGAAAATTCAGAAATTAATGTGAAAAAAATATATATATAATTCAGCAGACCCTATGGAGCAAGACACAAGGAGATATAGCTGGATTTTTGGGATCTTAATGGCTGATCATTTTCTTTTACGTTATGTTTTCTGGGTTGTTTTCACTAGCAGAATATATGTACATATTGGTATTCGTAATAGAATCCAGTCCACTAAGATCCTAGATGATTGGAAATACTGAATTACTGGAAGTTTAGAATTTGCTACACTGAGCTTACAACTATGCTAGACCAGATCACCAGCTCTGCTACATAGGCTTTACACCAAAACTTCAACTCTGCTACATTAGGCCTACAGTTCTGCTATACTAGGTCACCAGGTCTGCTACTAGGCCTTTCAGCTATTCTACACAGGTCCTCCAGCTCTGCTGCTCTGGCCTTCCAGCTCTGTTATGTGGGCCCTCCAGCTCTGCTATACCAGCCCTCCAGTTCTACCCACTGGGTCACTAATGGAGTTGGCATAGGGCTAAACAAAGGAGTGGAGTCCAATGGATAAAGAGTTCTTCATCATTAATCCAAACAAGGCACAGAGCATTGGCTGGAGTCTGGTGTTTTGGCCCTTTAGTTAGTCGGGGCCCGGCACATGCGTGCACCACAAACAGAGTAGCACAATGAAGGAGAAGAGTGGGGGTCTTTTTAAATAACCATAAAAATGATTGAAGAAAAAAAATCTGCTTATAGTCACCACTAGAGGGAGCTCACCGCATACTTGCATAAATGAGCACACACTAAGCTTTAAAGCTCCCCTTGTGGTAATCCAGGATTCTATCATGTGACTATAAAGCTTTGCGAAGGAAACCGGGGGATTTGGATCTCTGTTTCAGGAAAGGGAGCCAATAAAGGATATGTTATGAAATGACTTAGCACAGAATTTTGGAGCAAAATTTAAATTCTACTAAAAAGTGGTTACCTACTTTGAGCAAGTCTTTGGCTGAAATATTAGTGAAGGTGACACCCAAGACTCATCACAAAGGCCTCTCAACAAAGTCTCTCAGGCTTTAATAGGATTGAAAAAAATTATAATGATGCTCCCCACATCAAGTGTTAGTTTGTAGACCGGCAATCGATGCAGTTCAGTTGACCGTCCCCTCCTGCGGATCAATCAGTGGAATTGAAATGCAATATTGATTGATTTTACTTCAATTCATAGATACAATGGATTTATTAGTCTCAACAAGTGTTTTGCTGTGAAATGGCAGCTAATGGGTTCCACTCGATAGAAAAGTCCTGCATGGCAAGACGGGGTAAATGAGCTGCACTAAGTGGTAGCAGATCCATCTTGTGAAGATCTCATAGTCCAGGTTTCTTCATAAACTCATCTTTTATTAAAGTGTCAAGTGCAAAAAGAACAGATTTTAATTATATTGAATTTTACTTGGTGGTGACTGTAATGGTGGCCATATTGGATAGAGGCGGAGAAAGAAACAAGTCCCATTGCAACACTGGGGGGAGTAAATAGGGGCCTTCCAGAAAGCTTGTTTAATTGTGAAATTGTGGGGTCTATCTAGTCTGTGCTTTGAAATAAGTGTAGGGTCTGGTTTGGGTTCTGAATGAAGTTGTGTGGTCTGGTCTGTGGTCTGAAATAATTGTAGGGTCTGGTCTGGGGTCTGGATTAATTCTAGGTTCTGGTTTGGGCTCTGAATGAAGTTGTAGGGTTTAGGGTCTATATTAAATCTGGGGTCTGGTTTGGTTTCTGAATGAAGTTGTGGGGTTTAGTCTGTGGTCTGAAATAAGTGTAGAGTCTGGTTTGGGTTCTGAATGAAGTTGTGTGGTCTGGTATTGGTCTGAATTTATTTTGAGGGCTGGTTTGGGCTCTGAATTAAATTGTGGAGTCTACTATGTGGTCCCAATTCATTTTGGGGTTTTGGAATTGATTTCGGAGACTGGGTTGGAGTTAGAATTCATTTAGTAGTCTGGTTTGTCATCTGAATGAATATTGGTGTCTGGTCTTAGGACTACCTTGGGTGCAATGTGCAGAGAGGACTTTGTGCAGGAGTGACTCAGCAGATGCAGATTACACAGCGTGCCAGAGCGAAGAGCAGCAGCCGGCTTTGCATCTTGATGAGTAAATGCTCTGTAAAGGCAGCAGTTTCGGTGCAATATATATCTCCTGTTTCCCTCATGCCCCACCACAGAGCCCATGTCTGGTCGTGTCACTCCACTGGCCTTCCTTCTGCTCCAACCCTTATCCTTCCTCAAGCTTATGAACCACTGCCCACCTTCTGCTCCACCATTTTTCCCCACACAGGTCCTTCCAGTTAGCATTGCCCCATTCCTCTTGGACGCTTTGGCTGTATGGGGCCAGAAATTCCAAATGGCCGGCCTGAAGTCTTCTCCTTATACATTTCTATTTTCTCCTCTTCTACATGTGTTACTGCAGGTAATCAATTAATCAACCTTTTTCTAAAACCCAGAGATCTGAAGAAGGTGTCTCATTTATTTGCAGTGTCACCTTTCATATAGCTATGTTGGTTCTTACAGCTGCATATGCTTGGAAAAAAAATCTTCCTTTTGACTGCCCTGACAAGTGGAAATATATCTACTGCTGTGCGAGACATAATAATAAAGACCTGCCTGGGTGTTTTTCCTTAACAAATTGTCTTGAAAGCAAACGGTTCATGAAGTGAATCAGTGTGAATCTCTAAACAATCATTACAGCATCTCCCATCCTCATAGAACATCTTCAGCCTTCATTAAATATTTGCACAGAGCTGCAGGTCTCATGTCAAAGAATATTGATGACCAGTCCAACCGAGCAGATTGTACTCAGTTAAAACCTTCCGAGGTGTTGAGTGGATCTCCACCCTGGGTCGAGATAAATTTGCCCTTGGAGTCATTTACTTTAAGTTAAGGAGGAATCTTACACTTTCTTTCAAAATTGTATCACATTTCTCTAAAGTGTATCAAAGTTCTCTAGAATTGTAACACATTTCTCAAAATTGTATCACTTTTTTATGTTGCATTGTATCACATTTATCAAAAATTGGATCACAGTTCTCTAGAATTGTATCACGGTTCTCTAAGGATATATTAAATTTCTCCTCCACAAATTGAAGTTTCAGATAGATAGATAGCTTCATTGCTTGAAAAGGGTTCCATTGAGAGGACCGAAACGTCGCATCTGGTGGAATAAAATACGCACATAATTTTTGGAAGTGCCGTGGAGTTTCTTTCTTTATAGATATGTAGATAGATAAAATAATAAGTAAAATAAATGCAATCTATGACTTTTAAATGAAGAAATTAGCAGCTCATCCTTCCGTCCTTCTACTGATCGTTATCACAATGGCCATTAAACTTGTGTCTCAATTAAGGATTCAGATCAGAACCACTGAAAGCTGATTGTTTTCATCGGGTCAAAGGCGCAATTTCTTCAGAACGGTTGTTTGGGATCCAAAAATAATGATGGGAATTTACAGACTCAAATGTAAGAAACTTGAAGGGTATTAATCAGTGAATGTGACATTGTGTCTCTGTCTCCGCAATGTTTTCTTTCTTCGTCTACAAATTGACTCATTCCAAATAAATTTACAGAAGAAGATGGATGGCAGCGATTTAAGGAAGGGACCGGGGAGTGCGCCTGGCACTGGCTGCTTATTATGTACTAATCTAGGGAGAACATTCATCCTGATTACATTCATTCGCCTTGTCCGTGGGGTCAGAGGTTCAGTCCATCTGTAAGTTTTTTTTAGTTTTTTTTAATTAAAGATATTAAGTGTTAAAAGCTTCCTTTTAATGAAGGTCAAAGAAGAACACAAGACAGGAACCATCATTATGAAAGACATCTTCAAATGCAGGTAACTATAAGCAGATATAAAGGTAGGCTTTCCCTTATCTGTATCTAATTACCCTAGCCAAGGCAAAACAGCTTGTTGTGCCCCCTCTGCCAACTAGCATGCCCTGCCAGTCCTAAAGCTATAAGAGGCTAGCAGAGTACACCCCAGGGGCATAGCTATAGGGGAAGCGGCTGCTTTGGGGCCGGACTCAGAAGGGGCCCACCTAGAAGAAGGACTCTCAACAGTATTATACAATGACATTATATACAGTGACCTTGTAGGAAATGGACGGACTGGCTGCCGGGCTTCGCCTGAGAGCGTGATCTTGACAATTCACAGGAGTGAGGCTTGCACATGAGTCGGATGTTGTAAAGAAGTTGCTGGGGGAGGGGGCCAGTTGAAAAATTTGCTTTCGGGCCCAGTCATTTCTAGTTAGGCGATTGTATAAAGGATTAGGAGCTTTCAGACATGGTGGACCCAATGGTCTCTGTTACTTATGAGGACCCAATGTGGTAGGCTTCACATCAAGAACCAGTAATGACTCCTCACTGCTAACTGGCGGAGGAGGGCCATCGATGGAAGACATATTTTTTTGGTTCTATGATAAGATTATTTGGGGGTCCATTTTTGATGGGAAGCTCCTCAATAGCATTGCTGCATTGAGGCATCCTAGACATGGGAGGATTTTTACAAGATGCACAACATTTTACAAAAATTTGTTGTCAGGTTGGTTGTCAGGTTTAATGTTACAGGGTTAAAAAGCCAAAAAGGGGTTGTCCAGGATTAATGGATGACTTACCCTTAGGTCATCAATATCAGATGGTTTGCGGTCTGACCCAGGCACACCCCATAGATCAGCCTGCTGGACCAGCAGAGTGCTAGCATAACTCAATAGTCTATATGGTAGCCAGAAGATGTACTGCAAGCCCAGTCCCCTTAAGCAGTGTTTCCCAACCAGTGTGCCTCCAGCTGTTGCAAAACTACAACTCCCAACATGCCTGGACAGCCTTTGGCTGTGCGGGCATGCTGGGAGTTGTAGTTTTGCAACAGCTGGAGGCACACTGGTTGGGAAACACTGCCCTTAAGGATTCTGAATGTACAATGTATAAGTAGGCTGGGGTGGATTGGCCATAGACTTTAAAAGGAAATTTCATGGTGGGCCGATGCCCAAGGGGCCACCTGGGCCCTCCTCACAACTGGCCAGTGGACGTTTTTGGGGATGTATTTTGTGCTGCTGGCAGTATTTTGTGATGGACTGTGGTATTTGGCTCTGTTGGGGTGGTATAATGTGCCAGAATATAGTATTGCTGGCCCTGCCTTCCATCAATTTGGACCTACAAAACAGGGACACTTTTTGTATTTTGCCCAGGGACACTTTAAGTTCCCAGTCCGCCCCTGTAACCAGGGTTGATGCAGTATGGCTCAGGAGCCACATGAGGCGCTTGTCTTGTGAACGCTAAAGTCCGAAGTCAATGATAAAAACAAATGTCTGGTGTTTGGTGAGGTTCTGTGAAGCTGAACCTGGATCCTACCAGTGTAGGCTATCCTGAGGTTCCACCCCACCCCTCTATATGTGTTGTTCTATGCTAGAACTTTGTGGTCCTCTTCCTGTATCGATCCAACACTGTGTAAAAATCAGGGTGGTCCTGGGGTTACTAAGGCATGTTCCCTGGGTGCTGGGTGCCAGGAGGCTGCCTAAAAGTCAATTTGCCTTGAGCAAGGTACAGGGCTGGCTGAAGAAATGCCTGGTTCTGACCATATTATCTTGATAGGAAATCTAGGTGGATTTGAATGTTTTATTGGGTTCTAGAGAAGGACTTCCATTGGAACATTCCACTCCAGCATTATGGAGGCTTCTGTACATACACCAGTCCGCTTTTTCGGGCCTAAGGTACCTAGGATATGCTTGGAAGCCACAGTATCTATTTAAAGCACTTTAAGGACTCATCATTTGGCCACAAATTACCTAGTTAATAAAGCTGAAATAAGCCATAAGTCTATGATGTCCAACCTTTAATCCTACCATGTTAATCCAGAGGAAGGTATAAACGTCTATGAGGTGGTCACCAATTAGCCCATAGTAGGGGTAAAATTTCAGAATAAAATCAGATCAGAATAACCCCCTGGATCACAGTCTGATCTCCAGACATCTAGAACCTATAACTTTTGAAGTGTTTACTTTATAGGAAAGCATCCAGGCACCTCCTGATCTTGTACAATGTGTCCTCCATCACCACCTTCTCTGGCAGAGAGCTCTATAATCTCACTGCTTTTACAGTAAAGAATTCTGCCTCGGGTGATGGTGACATCCTCTAGCCTGGCTACAGGGCTGGCTATAAAAAGACTATTAGAACAATCTCTGTACTGTCCTTCTATGTATCTCCATTAAGCTATTTGTTCTAAGTTTTATAACCTGTCTTGATCCTTCAGTCCACCGATTCCCTTACTTATCTTGGTCTCCTCTGCACCTGCTCTAGTTCAGCTACAGTATGTCTATACACAGGTGCTAAGTACCATACACAATATGCCATGTGTGGTCTGACCAATGATTTGTATGGAGACAAAATGATGTTCTTGTCATGAGCACCTACGCCTCTTTTTATGCATCTCATAATTATATTTGTCTTGGCAGCAGCTGCCTGGCATTGGTATTTTTTAACGTGATTCGCTGCAAATAAATTCGGATCTAACCAAATTTTTTCTAAAAATCGAAATTTTTTAAAAATTCGCTCATCTCTAGTCTTAAACACGTTTTTTTTTAACTCTTTCTTACATAATTGTACATTCTGTTTCCTTGACCCAAGTGCCCGGCCTTACATTTCTCCACAATAAACTTCATTTTCTATGCCCCCACCCAAGTCTCCAGCTTCTCCAACTTCTCAATCTGCAAAATCCAATTCTCAATGCAGGAGCTCCTGGCTGGATGTTCCAGCAGACACTTGGAGCTCTACAACCCATCCTTCAGGGTGATATGACAGTATCACAAGCCTCAGTTTAGACTACAGAGAGAATGACTTTGCGGAGAGGAACCCGTTCTGCAGGTGCCACTAATGCAGCTTTTACATTTTCTAGGCATTACACAATGATTTTCTGCTTTGAAGGAAATTTTACAGAACAAAACGTGGAGAACAGCTCTTGTATTTTATAGCTGATTAACCCTCGGTGACTGTGGTGTAGCTCATATTGTCTGCCAGGCTCTATAATGCTAATATTAATGGGAGTTGAAAATTGCTCTTTGTGCGGAGCCAGGAAAGCAATGTGTGTGCAGATCAACTATTTAAAGGAACAATATTTCCAAAATGCCTTTTTTTTTATTAAGAGCATAAAATGGAAAACATTGAGTGTTACAATGTACGAGGAACGCCTGCAAAGCCTTTCATGGCGGAGCTTTATTTATTGGCTTTTCCTCCTCCTCATCTTTCTTTCTTTACTCAGCTGATACAGAGACAAGGGGTAAAATATCTTTGCCTTAAAGCATTACCTGGGACACAGAGGCTTTATAAAACAAGACCTTAAAGGCATAGTCCAGTATAAAGCTCATACACGTTTTAACGCAACACATTTTGGGGGTCTATCTGGGCTCAAAGTACCATAGGTTTCATGCTGCATTATGGATATGTCCACTTATAGGTATGGTTCTTCAAAAAAGCACTCTATGGAGGTACAAGAAATGAGCATATACACTCACCTAAAGAATTATTAGGAACACCTGTTCTATTTCTCATTAATGCGATTATCTAGTCAACCAATCACATGGCAGTTGCTTCAATGCATGTAGGGTTGTGGTCCTGGTCAAGACAATCTCCTGAACTCCAAACTGAATGTCAGAATGGGAAAGAAAGGTGGGCTACAACAGCAGAAGACCCCACCGGGTACCACTCATCTCCACTACAAATAGGAAAAAGAGGCTACAATTTGCACGAGCGCACCAAAATTGGACTGTTGAAGACTGGAAAAATGTTGCCTGGTCTGAAGAGTCTCGATTTCTGTTGAGACATTAAAATGGTAGAGTCCGAATTTGGCGTAAACAGAATGAGAACATGTATCCATCATGCCTTGTTACCACTGTGCAGGCTGGTGGTGGTGGTGTAATGGTGTGGGGGATGTTTTCTGGGCACACTTTAGGCCCCTTAGTGCCAATTGGCCATCGTTTAAATGCTAGGGGCTACCTGAGCATTGTTTCTGACCATGTCCATCCTTCATGACCACCATGTACCCATCCTCTGATGGCTACTTCCAGCAGGATAATGCACCATGTCACAAAGCTCGAATCATTTCAAATTGGTTTCTTGAACATGACAATGAGTTCACTGCACTAAAATGGCCCCACAGTCACCAGATCTCAACCCAATAGAGCATCTTTGGGATGTGGTGGAACGGGAGCTTCGTGCCCTGGATGTGCATCCCTCAAATCTCCATCAACTGCAAGATGCTATCCTATCAATATGGGCCAACATTTCTAAAGAATGCTATCAGCACCTTGTTGAATCAATGCCACCTATAATTAAGGCAGTTCTGAAGGCAAAAGGTGGTCCAACACTGTATTAGTATGGTGTTCCTAATAATTCTTTAGGTGAGTATATATAGTAAACTGGAGAGGTGAGTGCTGGGATAATCCTAAGGGCACATTCACAAGGCTGTATGATGGCTCCATACAAGCTCCAGTTTGGTAGCCAAAGAAGCCCAACCTTGTCTGATTTCAAAACGAGAAAGTATCACGGTGGCACGTGGAGAGGCAGATGATTCTTTCAGCTGCCACTTTGTTGGAGAGCTCAGCATATCAACTTATTAGCCAGTTCAATGCACTCTATGCAAAGAGCTCCCCCTAGTGGTGGCTGTATAAATACACATGTAATGAGCTTCCTTTAGTAGTGACTGTATAGAACCCTATGGAATGAACGCTCCCTAGCAGTGGTTGTACAAATCCCTATGTAATGAGCTCCCCCAGTGCTGGCTATATAGATCCATATGGAATGAGCTCCCCGTAATGGTAGCTGTACAAATCCCTAAATAATGAGCTCCCCAGTGCTGGCTATATAGATCCATGTGGAATGAGCTCCCCTTAATGGTAGCTGTACAAATCCCCATATAATGAGCTCGCCCAGTGCTGGCTATATAGATTCACATCGTATGAGCTCTGCTTAATGGCAGCTGTATAAATCCTTATATACAGCACTGTATGGCTGTATAGATCCATATGGAATGAGCTCCTCCTAGTGGTGGCTTTGTAAGTTCCTATGTACTTAGCTCCTCATAATGGTGGCTGTATAGATCTCTATGGAATTAACTCTCCCTAGTGGTGGCTATATAGATCTCTATGGAATGAGCTTCCTCTAGTGATAGCTGTGTAAAGCCCTATGTAATGAGCTCCTCCTAGTGGTGGCTATATAGATCTCTATGGAATGAGCTCCTCCTAGTGGTGGCTGTGTAAATTCCTATGTACTTAGCTCCTCCTAGTGGTGGCTGTGTAAATTCCTATGTACTTAGCTCCTCCTAGTGGTGGCTGTATAGATCTCTATGGAATTAGCTTCCTCTAGTGGTGGCTGTGTAAAGCCCTATGTAATGAGCTCCCCCTAGTACTGGCTATATAGATCTCTATGGAATGAGCTCCCCCCAGTGGTAGCTGTATAAATTCTTGTGTAATAAGCTCTCCCTAATGGTGGATGTATAGCTTTGTATGGCTGTATAGATCCATATGGAACGAGCGCCTCCTAGCGGTGGCAGTATAGATCTCTATGAAATGAGATCTAACCTTTATAATAATATTTATTGGACCTGTTTTGTGGTGTAGCCAGATTCACCAATCATTGTGTAAATTCCTGGGCAGTCTGTATAACTCAGGGGCACCAAGAACTCACTTGGCAACTACCCCATGAATTTCCTCTGTTTGATCCCAATTATGGCATGTTTCACCAGATGCCAAGTTACAGACATACTGTATTTTCTATCATTACTGGCCTCTTAAAGGGATAGCACTTTGTAGATCCATCCATTGCCAATGTGACAGTGCCTTTATAAAGGACTATCTGTCATTAGCCTGGGCCTGGGCAATAGGATCCATTTGTCTCCTGCTGTCTGCTTCCATCCTGACCTCCACCAGTTTTCCTCGCGTGACCAGGCTGACCCATGCACCATCTGACTACAATCCCTGCCTGCTGAATTGATAATGTGCCCTGGTATCTGCTCTCCATCTAGGCGCCAGGGGTGCGCATGATCCCTAAACCTATGATTTATGTTAGAAATATAAGACTTTGCCAGATTTGTGCAACTGAAGCAATAACAGGCGACAATGTGCAAAGAACAAAGCCCGCGGCTCATTTACAGAATTCGAGAGATCCCTACGATTGCATTTTTATCAGTTTTCTTGCTCCTGTTGATCCTGAAGTTCAATAAGAAAATTTACACAAAGACTGGAAAGGTTGATTCTATCGTATCCTCGGCGTCCAACATCAAAGTATGCCACCTAGTGTCCCCAGCTTCTTAGCATCACTGCTAGACTTGTGGCTTGAGATTTCATCCTGATGCCACTTCACGTTTAGTGACTATTTTATTTACTGCCATTTTATCATCTTGTTTGTTGTAACTGAGCTGAAATGTTTTAAGAATATTGAAGGACAATGGGCTGAAAAAGACTTCAATCCCCGCAGAAGGTAATACTGTGATACAATGTGTCAACGAGACAATGTTTTATATAAATAATATTTATTCAAGCTTTGATTTCATTCAGGTTTCTCACCATTTGCAACATCCCTTGTGTTGACCAAATTTTTCTGAGGGGTTGCAACATTTGTATCCAGTCTGCACAGTCCTCTGTGAAGCAAACGACGCTGCGGAACAAAACCTTACAGTTTGTTACAATGTATCAGGGAAAGAAAAATGTATCAGTCTGGTGTCCAATGGGGTTTTACCATCACAGATGGGCTATGTATGCCATTACCTTCTAATCTCTGGGGTAGGACTGACTCCGCTAGTTCTAAAGGCTCATGCACACGACCGTATGTATTTTGCAATCTGAAAAACACAAATCCGCAAAAAAAAAAAACGGATGACATCCGGGTGACATCCATATTGCATCCGTTTATTTGCATATCCATTGTAACAATGACTGTCCTTGTCCTCAAAACAGAATGCACACAAAGCCATTTCAGGTTTTTTTTTATTTCAAGCCCCGTTGAACTGAATGGTTCCGCATCCGGACCTGTAAAAAAATGGAAACGGAAAAAAATATGTTTGTGTGCATGAGTGAAGGGGAAACAGAGCAGGTTCTCTTCTTATGAACAGCAGATGGTCAGGTGGACCTATCCTTGCATTAACTGACCGCAGATTACTAGACTGAATACAGTATATAAATAATAACGATAATAATACACTGACAGCATTAAAGAGGTTTTCTGGGTTTCATCAAAATCCAATATCTATGAAGGTAACTTTACTTTTATTGCTCCTATTATCCGTTCTGGGCTGTGGTCACATGACCGTGTCCATGCAGCTCTTTCTTATTTCCTGTGATGTTATGCCTATGGGTGGGGCAGTGATAGGGGTGTGTCTGTGTAACTGACTGTGGGAGGAGCTTTGAACAAACTGGGCGTTGTTAGGGGCGGTGCCGAAGCCATGACAGAGGAAGGGAGAAGTGCATTATGGGTTTGGCTGGATACAAGAACAGGAAGTGCTATATATAGGATGGAAACAAACCTGAGGGCTTGATTTGTATAGTGAAAAAGGGTCAAGAAAGTCCAAACTGAAAAAACCAAAAAAACTGAAACATGTACATGAGGTAAGTAACTACATAAACCTATCTGTTAAACAACACAGTAATCCCAGAAAAACCTGTTTATGATAACTATTATTATAATTTACAGTAATTATAGATGAGTATTATTTTTAGAAACATTTATTATTTTCTAATTCCTATAATCCTTAGATTACGGTTTATTAGCATATTACTTATAGTAGAAGCATTTATTATTGTTTTATTAATTTTTTTGACTGTGATTATTGAATTATAGTTTTATAATAAAAAAACGATGTATATATTATAACTTTATATTATATTTATTAAATTATTACATTAATATTATCTTTATTATATTGTAAGTAGCAGTCTGCTATTATTTTCAGAGTGAAGATTATTATTACTTTTACTATTATGTGTTGTTATTATTAGTAATAATATTTTATATTATATATATTAATATTATGTATTGTTGTTGTTATTATTATTATTATTATTATTATTATTATTGCGTGTTATAATGTATTTTTATTATTATTATTAATCTATCTGTGTATTCATCCTTGTAGTAGCAATGTAGAGACATGTATGTGTTGGTTGGCGTGTGGTTGACATGCTCTTTGTCAATCATCTTGGTGCCTTTAGATCTTAGAGATGAGCACCTACCTGCCAGCCTCCTACTCACCATGCACAGCCTGACATTTCATGCTCAGCTCTCTCTGCTCTGTACAGTGCACACTTCTGTTGCAGCTCACAGGTTTTGGTTTTTTTCTTTTCAGGCTCGTTGCGATGTCACTGATGAATTAGCCCAGATTGCCTATTACATTTAATGCTAATTAGAAGGAGTTGGGGCCAAAATTAAAGATTCATTTCCTTGCACGGTTTCTGAAAAATGTTCTTGTTTACAGAGAGGCTGAAGGATAATGCAGCTGACTTGCGTCCAGTCTGCGGAGTTCTTTGGGGAAGGCAGGAAAGGCATTTGCCTGGGGCACAGCTTGACTTCAGGGCACAAGTGCGTCTATGGATCTGATTATGGATGTTTTTCTAGTTTTGTAAGTGAGATGCATCTGGAATCTGCAATCATTTATTTATTGGATTATATTATCTGAGAATTTCCTCATGGTGTTCGATACATTTAAAGGAACATACCAATCAGGACTGGTGGATGGTGAGATATTAAGCATTACCTATTAATTAGTTATTGTCTACAACAACTCAAATGCATTTATTTTGTGGCTAGGTGAGTACATTTAGTCTGAAGACAAGTGTTAGCCTTGGGTCAACAGCAACTGGGCCGTAGTAAATTTACTAAGTGGCTTCATCACTGGGAACAACTCTAAGATTTCTTAAAGTATTAAATCAATTTTGATGATTTCTACCCAGACACCTCAGTATAAGGACCTTCATTTACTAAGTCCATTAAAAAGTTCCTTGGTCGTTCTAGACATTAAATATTTGAGTGGTTGACCATCTCTGTACAGGATGCTAAATGTCATCGGGGGCTCTCAATAATTTTCCTTCAAGTAGAATTGAAGGGGAGGGTAGAAATATGTCAGTGGCTATGGTTCTGGCTCTTAGTTGAGTTCCTCCATGGTCCCAGATCAGGACTAGAGTAAGTATATGCTGTTATTGCACTGGATATGGCATAGTCATCTGATCAGTCACAATTTCCATACCTATTTCCCATAGACTTTAATAAAGAGTGAGTGCTATGTGCCATTTCTCAACCAGGAATGGAGACCAGCCAACCACGTTCTTGGGTTTGGTGAAGGGAATCAGTGGTCAGAACCTGACTAATCAGAGTTTTCAGATATATTTTAAGAAGGGAAAGGACCAGTCTGGACTTCTACACAGTAGACAATGGTGCCACCAGAGGGTCTTCCTGGTCAACCACTGGTAATGTATCTGGGGATTACAACAATTATTCACTAGGGAATCTGTAAGAAATCTTAAAGGAAATGCATAAGCAGGAAAATTCACTTAAAATTCACTAATAAACAGGCTCAGCTGAATGGAACTCCACCATTAACTTAAAAAAAAAAAAGAAAAGTACTATCAGTCCATATGTAAATGAGAAGCTAAGAGCACAGAGGGTGGCCTCAAGCTACTCTGTGCACCCTTGCTCCTCCTACCTCCTCAGCCAGTCCTTCTTCTTCATCTTGATTGACAAGGGCCAGGTGAGATGACCATGTAGGAACCTGGCCCTATGAATTAAGAAGGAGTGGAGGGATAAGGATCCTGTTCCTCTCAGTTTGTCACAAATGGTGATACCTGGCACATCGATGTACAGGAGACATCCCACACGACCTGATCTGATTTTTGAGGGTTCATGTGGCGAAAATGCTATTCTTTTCAATCTGGCTTCTATGCCCCTCCCACATTCCACAGATTGGAGCTAGGTGCTTGAAAATTTAATCATCTGCAGATCTTAGAGAAACCTGCAACTTTCTTGAAGGCTTGTCCTTCTTGGTGCTGCAGTTTTAATATTGAGAAGTGCATGCGTCCTATACAGGTCTGGTGACACCAAGTAAAAGTTTCAAAAAATTACTTTCAAATGTACTACTGAATGCAGGCATAGTTACCTTCTTACTGAAATATCACAAGTAATTGCCTCTCAAGTAATCTACAAGTATTAAAATGTGCCAACCCAACGTGAAGACGCGGTGATTAAAAATTGCCCATTAGTCAAGTCCTAAGATAACATGAAACAAGCAGATGGCTGAAGTATATGCATCAGTAGAGGTATGTGCTGAAATCTGTGCATCGAGGGTTACGTCTTATGCTAATGACTTATCTTTAAAGTTGTTAATTAGATATTTAGATCTAAATCAGGTGCGGTGACTAACCAATCAGCATCTGCCATATGTACGGGATGAGAAAAGATGTGTTAATAGGTGGCAAATTGCTATTTCTTTACCAGTCATTAATGGAAGGCTCACCTCTCTCCAGCATAAAAATCTTCGTGGAAGCTTCAGCATCTAGCCCTGCTTTATAGCCTTAAAGGAATTTTCCAAGATTACAATACAGATGACCTATCCTCAAGACAGGTCATCAGTATCTCATTGGTGGTGGTCCGACACCTGGGACCCCCGCCGATCAGCTGTTTGAGAAGGCACCGGCACTCCTGGGAGCGCTGCGGCCTTCTTGAAACTCACCAAGCAGAGCGCCGTACATTATGTAGCTGCTGCGTTTGGTATAACGCTCAGCCCCATTCACTTACATGGGGCTGAGCTGCTCCTAGGCTACGTGACACATGAAAGTGTCGTCACTGACCTAGGAATAGCCTGTGCCTTCTCAAACAGCTGGTCGGCGGGGGTCCCGGCTGTCAGACCCCCACAGATCAGATACTGATGACCTGTCCTGAGGAGAGGCCATCAGTTAAGAAGTCTCGGAAAAACCCCTTTAACTTATGGAGCCCGAAAAAATACAAAAATTTCAAAGAAAACAGTCAAATACCATGCGACTAAAAAGGAGCATTATTAATTCAGGAGACAAAAATACCATAAACAAGATTCAAACAGAGAGTTATTGAAAGTGACTTGTTCATGAAGATATAATCTGTAAATACACTGCACTATCCTTACAGATCACTAGAGCAAGATCTGTGCAGACAAGTGACTCTGTGACATCTCTGCTCTGAATAGAACAGTGAGTGCAGCTCTGGAGTATAGTCCAGTATGTAACTCAGGATCCGTACAGGATAAGTAATGTATGTACACAGTGACTGCACCAGCAGAATAGTGAGTGCAGCTCTGGAGTATAATACAGGATGTAACTCAGGATCAGTACAGGATAAGTAATGTATGTACACAGTCACTGCACCAGCAGAATAGTGAGTGCAGCTCTGGAGTATAATACAGGATGTAACTCAGGATCAGTACAGGATAAATAATGTATGTACACAGTGACTGCACCAGCAGAATAGTGAGTGCAGCTCTGGAGTATAATACAGGATGTAACTCAGGATCAGTACAGGATAAGTAATATAATGTATGTACACAGTGACTGCACCAGCAGAATAGTGAGTGCAGCTCTGGAGTATAATACAGGATGTAACTCAGTATCAGTACAGGGTATCTAATGTAATGAATGTACACAGTGACTTCACCAGCAGAATAGTGAGTGCAGCTCTGTAGTATAGTCCAGTATGTAACTCAGGATCCGTACAGGATAAGTAATGTATGTACACAGTGACTGCACCAGCAGAATAGTGAGTGCAGCTCTGGAGTATAATACAGGATGTAACTCAGGATCAGTACAGGATAAGTAATGTATGTACACAGTGACTGCACCTTCAGAATAGAGAGTGCAGCTCTGGAGTCTAATACAGGATGTAACTGAGGATTAGTACAGGATAAGTAATGTATGTACACAGTGACTGCACCAGCAGAATAGTGAGTGCAGCTCTGGAGTATAATACAGGATGTAACTCAGGATCAGTACAGGATAAGTAATGTATGTACACAGTGACTGCACCAGCAGAATAGTGAGTGCAGCTCTGGAGTACAATACAGGATGTAACTCAGGATCAGTACAGGATAAGTAATGTAATGTATGTACACAGTGACTGCACCAGCAGAATAGTGAGTGCAGCTCTGGAGTATAATACGGGATGTAACTCAGGATCCGTACAGGATAAGTAATGTATGTACACAGTGACTGCACCAGCAGAATAGTGAGTGCAGCTCTGGAGTATAATACAGGATGTAACTCAGGATCAGTACAGGATAAGTAATGTAATGTATGTACACAGTGACTGCACCAGTAGAATAGTGAGTGCAGCTCTGGAGTATAGTCCAGTATGTAACTCAGGATCCGTACAGGATAAGTAATGTATGTACACAGTGACTGTACCAGCAGAATAGTGAGTGCAGCTCTGGAGTATAATACAGGATGTAACTCAGGATCAGTACAGGATAAGTAATGTATGTACATAGTGACTGCACCAGCAGAATAGTGAGTGCAGCTCTGGAGTATAATACAGGATGTAACTCAGGATCAGTACAGGATAAGTAATGTATGTACACAGTGACTGCACCTTCAGAATAGTGAGTGCAGCTCTGGAGTCTAATACAGGATGTAACTGAGGATTAGTACAGGATAAGTAATGTATGTACACAGTGACTGCACCAGCAGAATAGTGAGTGCAGCTCTGGAGTATAATACAGGATGTAACTCAGGATCAGTACAGGATAAGTAATGTAATGTATGTACACAGTGACTGCACCAGTAGAATAGTGAGTGCAGCTCTGGAGTATAGTCCAGTATGTAACTCAGGATCCGTACAGGATAAGTAATGTATGTACACAGTGACTGCACCAGCAGAATAGTGAGTGCAGCTCTGGAGTATAATACAGGATGTAACTCAGGATCAGTACAGGATAAGTAATGTAATGTATGTACACAGTGACTGCACCAGTAGAATAGTGAGTGCAGCTCTGGAGTATAGTCCAGTATGTAACTCAGGATCCGTACAGGATAAGTAATGTATGTACACAGTGACTGTACCAGCAGAATAGTGAGTGCAGCTCTGGAGTATAATACAGGATGTAACTCAGGATCAGTACAGGATAAGTAATGTATGTACACAGTGACTGCACCAGCAGAATAGTGAGTGCAGCTCTGGAGTATAATACAGGATGTAACTCAGGATCAGTACAGGATAAGTAATGTATGTACACAGTGACTCCACCAGCAGAATAGTGAGTGCAGCTCTGGAGTATAATACAGGATGTTACTCAGGATCAGTACAGGATGAGTAATGTAATGTATGTACACAGTGACTGCACCAGCAGAATAGTGAGTGCAGCTCTGGAGTATAATACAGGATGTAACTCAGGATCAGTACAGGATAAGTAATGTATGTACACAGTGACTGCACCAGCAGAATAGTGAGTGCAGCTCTGGAGTATAATACAGGATGTAACTCAGGATCAGTACAGGGTATCTAATGTAATGTATGTACACAGTGACTCCACCAGCAGAATAGTGAGTGCAGCTCTGGAGTATAATACAGGATGTAACTCAGGATCAGTACAGGATAAGTAATGTTTGTACACAGTGACTCCACCAGGAGAATAGTGAGTGCAGCTCTGGAGTATAATACAGGATGTAACTCAGGATCAGTACAGGATAAGTAATGTATGTACACAGTGACTCCACCAGCAGAATAGTGAGTGCAGCTCTGGAGTATAATACAGGATGTAACTCAGGATCAGTACAAGATAAGTAATGTATGTACACAGTGACTGCACCAGCAGAATAGTGAGTGCAGCTCTGGAGTATAATACAGGATGTAACTCAGGATCAGTACAGGATAAGTAATGTAATGTATGTGCACAGTGACTCCACCAGCAGAATAGTGAGTGCAGCTCTGGAGTATAATACAGGATGTAACTCAGGATCAGTACAGGATAAGTAATGTAATGTATGTACACAGTGACTGCACCAGCAGAATAGTGAGTGCAGCTCTGGAGTATAATACAGGATGTAACTCAGGTTCAGTACAGGATAAGTAATGTATATACACAGTGACTCCACCAGCAGAATAGTGAGTGCAGCTCTGGAGTATAATACAGGATGTAACTCATGATAAGTGCAGGATAAGTAATGTATGTACACAGTGACTCCACAAGGAGAATAGTGAGTGCAGCTCTGGAGTATAATACAGGATGTAACTCAGGATCAGTACAGGGTATCTAATGTAATGTATGTACACAGTGACTCCACCAGCAGAACAGTGAGTACAGCTCTGGAGTATAGTCCAGTATGTAACTCAGGATCAGTACAGGATAAGTAATGTATGTACACAGTGACTACATCAGCAGAATAGTGAGTGCAGCTCTGGAGTATAATACAGGATGTAACTCAGGACCAGTACAGGATCAATAATGTAACATATACCTAGACCTGTGGCCAAGTTCAAGAAAGGCCTGGATGACTTTCTTGAATGAAAAAGTACCGATAGCACAGGTAAAGAGTGCTTAATTTCTGGAGATGGGGCGCTGATTCAGGCATGTACTCACATTGCCAAATTTGGATTCAGGAAGGAATTTTCTCCCTTAGTATGATGTAACTGGCAACTGCCTCATAGGGTTTTTTTTGGCTGTAGGGGTTGTAAGTTGGACTTTGGGGAACTTGTTCTCGTTCCAGCCTTACTAACTATATGTCTACATGTGTACACAAGGACTAAACCAGCCGATTAGTGATTGCAGCTCTGGAGTATAATACAGGATGTAACTCAGGATTAGTACAAGATTCAGAGCATGCTGACCTTTCTGTATTGTCCCGTACAGTTAAATAGGGCAGCAGAGCACAGGCTTGACTCTCTATTCTAATAATAATAATGCCCTTTTGAGCAGAATACTGAGAACTTCCATTCTTCTTATAAGAACTCCCAGCATGGACTCAGCGTAGGTCTCCTGACTATCAGCTCAGGCCATATTACCTATAAAATACTTTAGTGCCAATGACATAGAATTTTTCCTTTTCACATCAGCCTATTACTGTTTAATGATGTACAGTAAATATTTCCAGCCGTTTGGATGGTTCAAGTAAGACTTATCGATTGACCGGCGTTAATAATGAACCTTCCAAGAGAAGGCATGGTGCCAGCCTCTCCAGGCCTCCGGAGTGTATCGTTCTCACTATCAGCTTGTACCTAGTAACAGGATCGTTCTGGAAGTGTCCTCTGCATTTTTAAGCAAATTAGGGAGTTGATAATGGATAAAAATTGGTTTGATCAGATTAAAAGACCAGATTATTTGAACTGTAAAATACAAGGCAAAATGTCTCGGAGATTTAGAGATAATACATCACGTGAAGGAAAAAATATCACAAATGATGCCCGTGACACTGTCCTATAATGTAAAGGAGAAATACTTGATATGCAAAATGATTTAAATGGTCACTAACTTTTCCCACAACTTTGCATAAATCAATAGTACAAGCGACCACAAGAAACTTTGTAGTATGTTTTATCAGTGAGAAATGTCTAGCTCTCATGTTAGTCATGTTTTACTTTGAAAAATGCTTTTAATTCCATCTCAAGACGGAGCTGCTTTGCTGATGTATAATACTACACATGTCAATGCAAGTCTATGGACAGAGGGGGGGGGGAGTGAGCAGCAGCAGGAGTGAGACGGGGCTCAAGGAGAGACAAAAAGAAGCTAAAAAGACAGCACCTCTACAAAGGAAGTCTCTGTCTCAGCACAAGTGTTATATTCCCAAACATACATGATCCTGAGACTGGTTCTGATTAAGAGGTTAGGGAGAAGATTCTCCTTTACTTTCTGTAGACTGGTTTTGCAGTTGGAGGGTTATTGTATACAAATGCTCATATTAATAATAAACTGTATGTTGACATCTTGGAAAAACAAGAGATTTTATGGATCACATTTAGAAAAACCAATAAAATATTGAAGAAGAAAAAACCTGGTACTGCTGGGCAAATCTCCCACCAGCCATACATTGTCCCTGCAGAGGCTGCTTTAGGTTAACGTATACTAATACATGATGACCATTTGTGAATAATCAGCCATATAATATTTAGATCATAAAAGGGATTTTAAGTAGGGTTGAGCGAACTCGAACTGTATAGTTCGGGTTCGTACCGAATTTTGGGGTGTCCGTGACACGGACCCGAACCCGGACATTTTCGTAAAAGTCCGGGTTCGGGTTCGGTGTTCGTCGCTTTCTTTGCGTTTTTGTGACGCTTTCTTGGCGCTTTTTGAAAGGCTGCAAAGCAGCCAATCAACAAGCGTCATACTACTTGCCCCAAGAGGCCGTCACAGCCATGCCTACTATTGGCATGGCTGTGATTGGCCAGAGCACCATGTGACCCAGCCTCTATTTAAGCTGGAGTCACATAGCGCCGCCCGTCACTCTGCTCTGATTAGCGTAGGGAGAGGTTGCGGCTGCGACAGTAGGGCGAGATTAGGCAGATTAACTCCTCCAAAGGACTTGATTAATCGATCGATCTGCAGCTGTGCATCATTGAGCTGCTGAAATTCAACAGTTTTTAGGCTGCCCAGACCGTTTGTCAGTCACTTTTTTCTGGGGTGATCGGCGGCCATTTTGTGTCTTGTGGTGCGCCAGCACAAGCTGCGACCAAGTGCATTTAACCCTCAATGGTGTGGTTGTTTTTTGGCTAAAGCCTACATCAGGGTGAAGCTGTCACACCAAGTGCATTTAACCAGCAATAGTCTGTTAATTTTTTGGCCATATACTACATCAGGGGCAAGCTGCGCCTGTCACCAAGTGCATTTAACCCTCAGTAGTGTGGTTGGTCAAGCTGTCACACCAAGTGCATTTAACCAGCAAAAGTCTGTTCATTTTTTGGCCATATACTACATCAGGGGCAAGCTGCGCCCGTCACCAAGTGCATTTAACCCTCAGTAGTGTGGTTGGTCAAGCTGTCACACCAAATGCATTTAACCAGCAATAGTGTGGTTATTTTTTGGCCATATCCCAGTCTAATTCTGTCAGTAAATCCATACCGGTCACCCAGCGCCTAAATACTAGGCCTCAAATTTATATCCCGCTAAATCTGTCGTTACCGCTGTACTGTTGTGGCTGGGCAAGTTATTTAGTGTCTGTCAAAGCACATTTTTTGTTCTGGGTTGAAATACAATTCCCAATTTAGCAATTTCATAATTTAGTGGTTTCTGCTATATCAGAGCTATTTGAAATCTATCCCTAAAAGGGTATATAATATTCAAGGTGCACATAGGGTCATTCAGAATAACTTCACACACACGCTACTGTGCATTTCCAAGTCTAATTCTGTCAGTAAATCCATACCGGTCACCCAGCGCCTAAATACTAGGCCTCAAATTTATATTCAGCTGAATTTGAATACAATACATTGGGCCAAATAATATTTTTGTTGTTGTGGTGAACCATAACAATGAGGAAAACATCTAGTAATCTAGTAGACATGAAGCCAGATTGTCTGTTACGGGACCTCTCTCCTCTGCCTGGGTGCTGGGCCTAAATTTATGAAAATGGACTCTTACAGTGGTGGGTGACGTGAAGCCTGATTCTCTGCTATGACATGAAGACTGATTCTCTGCTATGACATGAAGACTGATTCTCTGCTGACATGAAGCCAGATTGTCTGTTACGGGACCTCTCTCCTCTGCCTGGGTGCTGGGCCTAAATTTATGACAATGGACTGTTGCAGTGGTGGCTGACGTGAAGCCTCATTCTCTGCTATGACATGCAGACTGATTCTCTGCTGACATGAAGACAGATTCTCTGTTACGGGACCTCTCTCCTCTGCCTGGGTGCTGGGCCTAAATTTATGACAATGGACTGTTGCAGTGGTGGGTGACGTGAAGCCTGATTCTCTGCTATGACATGCAGACTGATTCTCTGCTGACATGAAGACAGATTCTCTGTTACGGGACCTCTCTCCTCTGCCTGGGTGCTGGGCCTAAATTTATGACAATGGACTGTTGCAGTGGTGGCTGACGTGAAGCCTCATTCTCTGCTATGACATGCAGACTAATTCTCTGCTGACATGAAGACAGATTCTCTGTTACGGGACCTCTCTCCTCTGCCTGGGTGCCGGGGCCTAAATATCTGAGAATGGACTGTTACAGTGGTGGGTGACGTGAAGCCAGATTCTCTGCTATGGGACCTCTGTCCAATTGATTTTGGTTAATTTTTATTTATTTAATTTTTATTTTAATTCATTTCCCTATCCAAATTTGTTTGCAGGGGATTTACCTACATGTTGCTGCCTTTTGCAGCCCTCTAGCCCTTTCCTGGGCTGTTTTACAGCCTTTTTAGTGCCGAAAAGTTCGGGTCCCTATTGACTTCAATGGGGTTCGGGTTCGGGACGAAGTTCGGATCGGGTTCGGATCCCGAACCCGAACATTTTCGGGAAGTTCGGCCGAACTTCTCGAACCCGAACATCCAGGTGTCCGCTCAACTCTAATTTTAAGCCGGGTAACCATGCCCTGCTCTGTAGTGTAAGACAACCCCTTTAAGCCTTTCCTATCCGCTTGAGAATGCAATGAAGAATGTGAATAATGCCAGAATAGAATTAGATCTATGCATTCATGGAAACTTAAGGTACACAATCTAAAATAAAAAATATCGCAGATTTGGGGCCACCAAGATGAATCTGGATAATATTAATGTTCACATGGACAACGCATGAATGTTCTCAACCACCATAAATCCATATTCTAGCCACATGGCGTGCCGGAAGAAATATATTCCTATGCAATCAGGCTTGGAAAGAGGGGTCCCATTGGTTGATAACTTCTCTTTTGCTACTGAGTTTCAAGAACTTTTTCAGAATGCCCTTTTCCAGGAAACTACATGGTCGCTGGTAGAAGAGGGTATTTGACCCAAGGGTAATGGAAAAGACATGTGAAACAAACACCTGTCCTTATGTCTTGGTAGACAAAATCTAGCAGTATAATGAGGAGAAAGTTTCGATCTTTGCTGCAAGGTCTTCTATCTTCAATCTTCTCAATCGGTAACTTAGTATCCATGTTGATTCCATTCGTAAAGCTAACATTACTCCACTGTTGTAGATGTGAAAACTGAAGATAAATGGTTGTTGTCTGGACCAATAATAGGATTCCCGAATTCTCCAAGATGTGAAGCTCTAAAACAACCATGGACAGATTAATAGAGAAGCTTGATGAGCCGTGACCTGGGGATCTTCTGCGAGGGACTCTACAGCTAATCAATAAGAACACAAATGTTTCAGTTCTCACACAGAAAAGGATACACAAAGGCAGCACACGGCTGAGGGTTTTATAGATTTACTTTACTCCTCAGCTAAAATTAAATCCATATTTTAGATTTTGCACCCCAAAGGAATAAAACAAGTCACAACATTTATGGAGGTAGCAAAACAAAATGCAGCATCGGAGGGGAAGGATTATTTTTGGTTGCTTTGCATGTTCCAACCCATTAAGAATGCCCAAACATTGGATGATTGTACCCAGTGGAAAACCAGAGAACCTCAGATTATTGATGACCAAGTTCTTTGTGATGTATGCATCAAGAAGTATCATGACATGTCTTGAAGAACGTGGCAAAAACTATATGGAGAGAAGTACTGGGACACCAACAAATTCCTCCTACAGGAGCTTTTATGACATCCCATTCTATATCCATAGGCATTCATTTGGAGTTGGTTCCCCCTTTGTAGCTAACACGTCTGCCGCCCTCCTGGGAAGGCTTTCTACAAGATTTTGGAATGTGTTTGTGGGACTTTTTGCCCATTCATCCAGAAGAGCATTTGTGAGATCAGACACTGATGTTGGAGTAGAGGGCCTGGCTCACAGTCTCAGTTTTCTTTTTGGATGGGGTTGAGGTCAGGGCTTTGTGTGGTCGGTCAAGTACTTCCACACCAAACTATTCCAACCATATCTTTATGAAGGTTGGACAGAACAGGTCCACCCCAATGTGTTCCTACAAAGTTGTCCAAAATGTCTTGGTATACTGAGGCATCAAGATTTCCCTTCATTGGAACTAAGGTGTCTAGACCAACCCCTGAAAAACAGTCCAAAGCAACTTTTTGATATAAAAAGTCAGGCCCTTTGTACTAGATGTGTTGAAGATGACCTTTGTAGGTGACTCTGGAGACAATTTTGATTGAAAATTCCTTCTCTTTCAATGTGTGCTCCATCATCAGCACACTTTCTTCAAATCCTTTCAGCCATACATTACGGAAACTATAATTGACACTTGAAATTGATACTTACTATAATATGTGAAATGACTAAAAATCGGCATTAACCTCCAACTAGGAACTCTGACTTACTAATTATAAGAAATGAATTAATCTTCCCTGCTGCAATCTATGTTAAAGGTTTAATTTGCAGTTTTAGTAGGAAAGCCAGCATGTTCTGACCCTCCCACCAGAGGGACAAAAAACATAGAGAAGGAATCATTGATCTGGCACGTTTCTGATGGTATTTTCCTCTGGAATATTTCTCACATTTCTATATACATGCCACACATTTGTGTGTGTGTGTGTTTAACTCAAAACACTGCATCTAAATGTTACATTAAAGGGGTTATTCAGAAAAAGCTATTTATGACCTGTCCTCAGGATAGGTTCGACTCCTTAGTATCAGATCTGCAGTAGTGAGACCTGAAGTCTTAAGCGCCGAGGCCTCACCCTAGGTCAGTGATATCGCTGTACATTGGTCACATGGCCTAGTTGCAGCTCAGTCAGTGAAGCTGAACTGCAATACCAAGCCTTGCCACTAGACGATGTATGGCACTTTCCTTGGAAATCCTCCGGGAGCTTGACTTACTTACCAGAGCTCCGATGAGCGCAGTGTCCCCCTGATACAGCTGATCGGCAGGGATTCCGGGACATGGACCCCACTGATGTGATAACGATGACCTATCCTGAGGATCTCATTCTCTTTTCCAGGATAATACGGTCTATAGTTTTTTTCCCCCCAAAACATAGCATACTCTGGTTATGGCGTTTTTCTACCATTTTTCCCATAGGCTTCATCATAGGATTTGCAGTTTTTGATTCAGTTTCTTGAGCCAAAGCCAATAATGGATCCAACAAACAGAGTGAGTAGTAAGAAACGACTGGCAGTTCTCTCTTTTGTATTTACTTTTGTGTTTGGCTAAAACACCAAAAACTCTTGTGTTTTCATCTTTAGGGTTAACGCCAATATGGTTTTTGTTGCAAATTGAAAATTAAATGGAAATAGGAAGTTATTATACTTCTTCTTCCTGTTGGATCCACTATTGGCTTTGTCTCAAGGAAATGGCTTAAAATAAAGCCCCAAAAAGTGCTGCGTGACTCCATTCTTAGGATTTATTTGCATTTTTTTGTGGCAGTTTTGGGGTTTGGAAAAAAAAATTAAAAAAAATTAAATGCCTGCATTTTTCGTTTTTTTTTATTTTTTTTGGTGATGTCTTTTGGTCACACATTTTCCGCACATTGACAACCCGAGATGCGTCAAAATTGTAGGGCATGTGCTTCTTAATACATCTGGTGCATGTCACACCAGCACCCCATCAGAATAGAGGCTCTTTAAGATGAGCATATCCGTCCGTGTGCTTTCTGCATTTCGCAGAATAGAGCGGCTAGCCCTATGTTAGAAATGCCTGTTGTTGTCTGGAAGTACGGTTGCAGAAAGCTCACAGTGTGCTGTCCGCATATTTGTGCCCCCCTTGAAATTAATGGGTCCACATTCATTCCAGAAAATTGTGGAAAGGATGTGGACTGCAAATATATATACGTGTGAATTGGCCCCAAGACTTGCATACTACTTCAGTTATTGTATGTGTAATTACCATTAGGGTCCATTCACACGTCCGTTTTTTCTTTCCTGATCTGTTCCGTTTTTTGCGGAACAGATCAGGACCAGATCAGGACCCATTCATTTTCAATGGGTCCTGGAAAAAATCGGACAGCACAATGTGTGCTGTCCGTTTCCGTTGTTCCGTTACGCATGTCCGTTTAAATATAAAACATGTCCTATTATGTTCCTGAAAAATCGGATCCTGGTACAATGCAAAGTCAATGGTTCCGCAAAAAACGGAAGACATTCGGATGTCATTCCGTATGTCTTCCGTTTTTTGCGGAATCCGTTCCTGGAAACACATAGCAAATTTTTATTTTTTATTTTTTTTTTTTACATTTTTTTTCAAAGAAATCTAAACAACTTTATTTGATTATTGAAATGTATACATGTTTCCGTTTTTTGCGGATCCGCAAAAAACGGATGACATACGGAAACATTTTCAGGAACAACGGATCCGCAAAAAACGGACCGAAATTCGGATTATAGAAAAATACTGACGTGTGAATGTAGCCTTAAAGTGGCTTTTTATATTGGCTGTGTCTGGTTTTGCATATAGGCTGTGTCTAGTTTTCTATGTTAGCTGGACTGTGTCTAGTTTTACATATAGGCTGTGTCTCATTTTATATATAGGCTGTGTCTCATTTTATATTTAGGCTGTGTCTGGTTTTTTATATATATAATGGCTATGTCTGGTTTTATATATGGACTGTGTCTGGTTTTGTATATGGGCTGTGACTGGTTTTGTATATAGGCTGTGTCTCGTTTTGTATGTGTTCTGTGTCTAGTTTTATATACAAGCTGTGTCTGGTGTTGTATCTAGGTTGTGTCTGGTTTTGTATGTAGGCTGGCTGTGTCTCATTTTATATATAGGATGTGTCTAGTTTTATATTTGGGTTGTGTCTGGTTTTACATCCGGACTGTGTCTGGTTTTGTATATAGGCTGTGTCTGGTTTTGTATATAGTCTGTGTCTGGTTTTATATATAGGCTGTGTCTGGTTTTGTATATAGGCTGTGTCTGGTTTTATATATAGGCTGTGTCTGGTTATATATATATATATATATATATATATATATATATGTGTGTATATTGCCTGTGTCTAGTTTTGCACATAAGCTGTTTCTGGATTTGTATGTAGGGTGTGTCTGAATTTGTGTATAGGCTGTGTCTTTTTTAGCCTCTACAATACAGAAATTATGATTATTACTTAGTTATAGATGGAACTGTGGAGATACCATGGTGATAGAGCAGTATAATGTTCTGCAACCTGGTGGTTTAGAGCCTAGTCTTTAGTTATTCTGTGCTTCACTACTACTTATGGCTGATCCAGTGGCATCTTCAATTAATGAATGAATGTTTTCTATCCCTGGTCAAAAGAAATAGGAAAAAGTCTGGTGAACCAGAAATGTACCTTCATATTGAATCAATTAGCATTTTGTAGTCCATGTCCAGTGTAGTTGGATAACAAATTACAGTGGACATCCTGCTTTCCTCACTCTAGGTAGTTATCAAGATTGCCATGGGTCTCCCCAAGCTCATTGGTGATAGCATCTATTCGGTGTGCCTGGTGCTCAATGGTTGCTTTGTGCTTTTTGGGCTCAAACCTCAAGGCAAAGACACATCTATACTATATCTCTATCAATTGTGTCAAAAATGTCCTTGTCCTTCATAGTGTATGAACACTCCCAGGGCAAACCTTCTTGACAAGTAACGCTGGCCATATATTTTATAAAACTGTTGTCTTAATGCTTGTTCATTTAACAGCTATGTCTCTCAACCCTCCTACACATACACACTCACCTCAGCCAAGCATGCATGTATCCTTAGGGGGAAGAGGGGAGTAAGTTGCGACTAGACAACTCTATGTATCCTATCTCCTCAAAAACAAAAAGGTTGGAATCTTCAAATCCAGCTTTCCCAATATCTGCTATATGAAAAGAGATGGAAGACCCCTATGGACGGCAAGTCCCATTGAAGAGGCAGGTTGAAGGTCATTAGTGGATGTTGTTAGACAACTGGAACCGTTTCTCCAGGGACTGTTTGAGTATTTAAAGGCAAGAACTTAGTGTATATATATATATATATATATATATACAAGGCTAAAGACCATCTGTGGCAAACTTGGGGTGAAACCACTGACCAGTCTTGCTGTCCATCAAAAATAGAGCCAAAAAGAAAAAAAAAAATCTGTACTCTGACTCTGCGGAAGAGAATCTAGGACATTAATGTGTTTCACTGCTAAAACTGAAATGCCTATAAAAGAGGAAAAGTACAATTTCCATAATATATCTTGACATTTGTTGCCCATCTGCTAGGCAAGAAATGCCAACGTAAAGCCCCGTCTACAGACTATTGCATCCAGTCTAAAAAAGTTATTTGCATCTTTGGAATTGATTAAATGTTGAGTCGAGGGGAGGATTTCTGAGTTCTATAAGTAAGAGGCAAATAAACAAAAGTCATCATAGGAAAATGGGGCAAAGATGTGACTGCAGAAGAACTGGATGCTGCCATACGGGGAACGCTGTTTAGAGGATCCGGCCCGACTCTCAAGAATGTGATAATCTTGTCATTTTGTTAATGGAGATGAAAGAAGATACAGAGTGCTCCCATTCTGTCATGTTAAATTAGCATAAATTATATTACCTCTCTTCTCAACTGTCTCTCTCTATTTACAGAGGAACGGCTTCTGAGTTTTAGGGGCACATTTCATACGGACCACATTTGCACCCCATTTCTTCTTGAGACAGAAGCCTCCTCCATGCTCCAGTGACCTCTGCGCAAGTTGTCTTTAATACGAGGATAGGATATGGAAGTAGCATTTAATACAACCTTAAACCTCATGAAGAAATCTCCTGAGCTGCTGCAAGAAGATATGGTCAGATCTGTCTTATTCCACATTTTTCTTCATGGAAGTTCCCCTTCCAAACCCTATAAATATCAGCCAGGCGCGACCTTCAAACCATATGAGATGTGAGAGGGGTCATGTCCGGATAGAAGCCCCCAATGAAACCCTTTGCACAGAGTGTTTTCAATGACGGAGGTGCCATCTAAAAAAAATCTATAGGGCCATAACTTTTCTACACTAAAATCTTACGTGGCACATTGACCAGTGATAGTATTTAAAGGAGATGACTTATTTTGCCAATTCATTTATATATGCCATATTATGTTATATGCAGGTCCACTGTGGTCCTTTATCAAATAGCCAGGAGCCACTAGTTCATGAATACAATGCTTGTTACAGTCAGAAACAGTTATAGGGGCAGTGCTGTATTTGGAAAACTGTTTTTATAAAGCTCATTCTTGCTCTACCTTGTTTCTTCTGATTTGTATTACTTTGTGTGTGGCTTTCTCTAGTTTTGCAGGAGATAAAAAGGAACACATATGTAGATCAATATGAATAAAAAGAAAGAAAGAACAGAGATAGAAATAATAGATAGATACATAGGCAGAGATAGATAGATAGATAACAGTGAAACAATCTTGGAGTTAGAAGGAACATACATGGGTACTTCGTGCCCCTACTTCCTTTACATCAAGTCACCAGTGAATCCCTTTCGAGGGGATGTTTGCTCAGTGCAGTCATGTCTCATATCTTCCAGGATTGTATTCTACATCTGCGCTTTTTTTTTTTTTTTAAATAGCAACATGCATCAGCTCCCGGCGAACATGTCAGAGTCTGTTGACCATCAGTACTCAGAGTATGAGGAACTGCCCCTGGAGATCCTAAAATAATGAGGTCTTCAAGGTGGTAAACACTGAATGCAAGCCCAAAAGCTGCAACTCTGATATGTCATAAAACATCAAGAGATGTGGCAGATGGGTCAAGACAGAGAAGAGACCGGCAGCAAGCCATTATAGTGATCATATCTGTTTCTGAGAAAGCTGGATGGGGGTCACCATTACAGCTCCAACAAGGCTTGCCACCCCATGAATCTTGATAAGTTGCATGCAGGAGGTATATGGCCAAGATAACCTGATTCAGAAAAATATTACGAGGGGTCTCTTAGCATTAAACTGTCAATAAATGGTTGAAATCAGTATCAACTTTCTGAATCGGAATCTGACAATGCTACCTAAAAACAAATCATCCATGTTGCTATTGACTCCATTATTGTAATAATAGTCCTACTCTGAGCAAAAGTAACCCTTCAATTTTTCTCATGGTTGACATGGAAGACATACTCTATAACCCATAAACACCATAATATTGGACCAATTGCTACATTGACACCCATTGAGCAGAAGGCACAAGGTCAATACTTCCCTGCCAAGACACTGTGGAAGTCTGGGCTATAGAAACTTGCTCCTGTTGCTGTTGCTCACACATCTGCTCCATGTACAGGCCAACAACCTCCATAAATGGACCTTCTTGCCAATGATTGAAGGTTAAATTGGGATGCAGCACATCCAGCAACTTGTAAAGCACATGCAATGCAATTGTTGGCAAGCCGGCAAGGTCATGAATGTCTGGTAGATTGGTGAAGTCTCACATTTGGGTCCCACCAAGCAGGTTGCATCAAGATAAGTTGCCTAGAATGACCCAGAATGAAAAGGAGAAGGTGAACAGTGGGCTCATTAACATTGATTAAAGGTAAAATCGGGATGAAGCACAGTTACCAACTCTTAAATCAGACCCTATGCAATTATTAGCGAGCCAGCCTGGTCATAAATGTTAGGCCTGTTAAGGAAGGTTCTGTCAGGTAAAAAGACCAACAATGGTCAAGATTGATGCATTTACCAACAATTAAAGGTGAATTTGGGATGAAGCACAGTCAGCATCTCTTAAAGCCCACTGAATGCAATTATTGGTGAGCCAACCAGCTCATAAATGTATGGCAATTGAGAAAAATCTCTCTCTGAGACCAACCAAGGAAGGTTACATCAAGAAAAATGGCTAGCAATGTCTAAGAATTAGAGGAGAAAATGGAGATAGACCTCCTTACCAATGACTGAAGGTGAAATTGGAAAGGAGCACAGTAAACAACTTTCAAAGCCAGCCAGGTCATAAATGTTGGTAGGTGGGGAAGGTTTCACATCTGGGGCTCACCAAGAAAGGTTCTATCAAGAAAGATGGCCAAGAATGAGAGCTACACATGGAGACTATTGAAGGTAAAATTAGGATGGAGCACAATGAACAACTCTTAAAGCACACCTAAAGCAATTGTTAGTGATCCAGGCAGGTCAGAAATGTCTGGTAGGTAGGAGAATTCTGTGGTCCACAAAGGAACGTTCCATCCAGTGGCCAACACTGGTTAAAGACTGAGAGGAGAAGAAAGAGTGAACAAAGCATGCTTGGTTCTTTCTCCATTAAAGCCAACGTTTCTCAAACCCAGTACTTGACATAATGGAGGGATCATGGGACTTCCAGAGGTGGGATTGTCTAATTGGAGGCATATCCTATGCGTTAATGGTCTCATGATCGGACCACCACTTCAAAGTCCATAGCAGTATATACAATAATGCAAGAGAAGTAAGTCATTTGCTTGCAAGCAGGGCAGGCAGCCAGGCTTAACCAAGCTGACAAGTCATGACTTCATTCAGCAAACAGCCGTTTTATGATCAAGCTCGTCAGAGATCGAGTGGAGGCTATTCTTAAAATGTGATGACACACTATGCTAATCCTGCCGGGAAACGTGCCACGTCTCTCCACTGGATCTTAGGAAATACACTCGCGTTTTGGTTTGTTATTTTCCAAATCAGACTAACTTATTGATAATTTGGAAATTAGAGCCTTTCATAGAAGCAGGAGTCAATCTCTTCCTGTTGTGTGTGTGCATGGTAATAGGAGTCCATTATCTATGAATCCATCCGTGGATGGGTGGTAGGGGTCATCAGCACCATGTGAGACGCAGTTTCCTAATTCAGAATGGTCTTAAAGGTGTAGTCACATCTTAACCATTAAAGGGGTTATCCCGGATTAGAAAAACATTGTTCATGTCCACAGGTTGTGTGTGGTATTGCATCTCAATGCATGTCAACAGAGCTGGGCTGCAATACCAGGCACAACCTGTAGACAGGTGTGGAGCTATTTTTGGAAAAATAAAAAAACAGCCTTTTTTTTTAAGTCCAGGACAACCTTTTTAAGTGCCTAAATTACTTATAGGAGAGGGTCCAGTCAGCACCTTTTGCTAATTCCTGGCCAGCACAGTCGCCATACAGTGGAACAGAAAGGTGGAAGCTTTTGCACAAGGTTCTCACCATTTAAGTCAACTGGGATTAAAGAAATGTCTAGGAATCAGTGAACGGGGATCATTGGATTCACACCTATCATCCTGTGCACATGTCCTGAATGTATAAAATAGGACTATCCCTTTAAGTTTCCAAGCAAATGACGCTTATTCCCGGTTTCAATTCCTCACCATGTCTAAGATTTCCGTTTGCTTTCAGTGAACGGAAGTTTTCTTGTTTAACCCCCCTGAAGTTGACAACTGGCTGCATTAACAAACCAAACCCAATGACGTCAGTGCAGACATAGCTGAGTTGAGTTAACCATTCGTCCCAGCTCAGCTCATCCTGACATTGCGTTGTCCCATCTATGCTTTTACATAGGACTGCCGGTACACTTACGTTATTATCTCTGGTAAATTAAAGGGGTTAAATGGCTTAATTTTTTTATTTTTTTTATTCATACCTCCCCGATCCTCTGCGGTTCCTGTTCTGAAGCTTCCAAGGTCCTGGTCTCCATTTCTATAGAAATGTGACCGCTCAGTCAATGATGGGGTCAGTGATTGGCTAAGCGGTCACAAGAGGACCTGGGAAGCCTTTAATCCCTTGTGGGCACAATCTAGCTTTTAAATGAATAAACTCAGCTCTGCAGAGTAATGAGTATGGCAGTTATTGGACTGGTGTCAGCAGCAGCGAATGATACAGCTTAATAATAAGTGATGGTAATGGTCCGCAGCAATATGCTTGTACACAAATGCATTAGTGGAGGAGAACGGCCCCTGGAGGTCCCACCTGTCAATTAGGCAATGCTTCCCCTGTCATAGATCTACATCTGGAAGAGACGCAGAGGCAACGTGCTACAAGAAGATCCTTTTGACTATATCTATTATTGACGACACCTGCTTCTTTGCTGGGTTCATCAGTTTTCATGCCCAGGTAATGGCAAAACAAAGAGGAACGTCTTCCCTAGGTCCTACTTGTCAATTACTCGTAATGTGCACAATGTTGCCGTCTATATCTGTATAATACATCATCATTAATGATACATCACATTATCAGGATCTCCTGCAACTTTCACTGCATTCAGCTGCTGTGGTCTAGGTCAATGACTCTAGAACATGGAGGTATCAGGACTAGAGATGAGCGAATTTCTAAAAAAAAATTATTCAGCCGAATTTTTCTGAAAAATAAAGTTCAATCCGAATTTATTTGCGCCGAATCGCGTTAAAAAAGGTCTATTTCCTGCTGCAGAGAGCCTTTATTGTGGTGTAGAACACTGTGCCTTGCAGTAACACGCATAGGAAGTCTTGATCTTATGAGTGCGGGACAATAGCCCAGCGGGCGGCCCAACGTGCACAGCATCATTGTAATCTATGATGCTGTGTACTCCCGTGTGCACGATCAATGCCGCTCCGAGACATATGGCCCTCTCACGGACCGTATGTCTCGGAGGGCATACAGTCGTGTGCAAGAGCCCTTAGAATCACTGCACACTTCACTTATTTGGGCAGTCACGGGGCCAAAACTGACCAAATAACTCAAGTATGAACTCAGCCTTACAGGTCGATGTTAGCGTCAAGAAGAAGCGCACTTCTTTTACATCATTGCCAGCTGAGTGCACATAGATGTCTACAGAACCTGTTCTATTAAACACTTATACAAGTAGAGCCCCCCGACAGAGTGGAGAGGGTGTCAGCAGTAAGTTTGTGTGGACGTCACTGATTATTTTTCCCTTTCTCTGATCCGTCAGAACAATAACCCCCAAAAAATGTATCCTGTCTGTGGAGCATCCGCCTTCACTCAGTCAGCATTTGGTCAGTAATCCATCAGTATTGCTAATGCCCAAAAAAAACAGGAGTGGATCCAAAACAGAGATGACACGTGAATGGAATAATTGCATGTCTTCTGTGTTTTGTACCCACTCCTGCTTTTGGCTACCAAATCATAAGCCAATTCTGATGGGACCATACAGGCCTTACAGCTGCTACACAGACAGGATCCGTTGTGCGTCTCATTTTTCCTTCCTTCTGACAGATCAGAAGAAGAGTCAAATAAATTATGATGTCAGCCAGGCCGAAAGGCAAAATAGTGGCAGCATCAGGAGGAGGCCACAGGGTGGCACAATGACAGTGTGGAGGTGGCAGCAGCATCATCAGTAGGCCACAGGGTGGCACAATGACAGCATGGAGGTGGCAGCAGCAGCATCAGGAGGCCACAGAGTGGCACAATGACAGAGTGTGAAGGTGGCGGCAACATCAGGAGGATTCCACAGGGTGGCACAATGACAGTGTGGAGGTGGCAGCAGCATCAGGAGGCCACAGAGTGGCAAGGTGATATAGTGTGGAGGTGGCAGCAGCATCAGGAGACCACAGAGTGTAACAATTACACAGTGTGGAGGTGGCAGCAGCAGCATCAGGAGGCCACAGAGTGGCAAGGTGACATAGTGTTGAGGTAGCAGCAGCAGCATCAGGAGACCACAGAGTGGCAAGGTGACATACTGTGGAGGTCCCAGCAGCATCAGACCACAGAGTGGCAAGGTGACATAGTGTGGAGGTGTCAGCAGCATAAAGAGATCACAGAGTGGCAAGGTGACATAGTGTGGAGGTGGCAGCAGCATCAGAAGACCACAGAGTGGCAAGGTGACATAGTGTGAAGGTGGCAGCAGCATCAGGAGACCACAGAGTGGCAAGGTAACATAGTGTGGAGGTGACAGCAGCATCAGGAGACCACAGAGTGACCTGGTGACAGAGTGGGGAGGTGGGTGGCAATACCAGTACCAGCTGAAGATGGTGGGTGAAAGAAGGAGCACTTGGCATCAGAAGTGTGGCATCAGGCAGGTGGCAGCATCAAAATAGTAGCTGAGGCAGGTAGCCAGAAGAAACCGGTCTCTTTTCTCAAAGTGTTGGAGTGGCACCATGGATGATCTAGTCTGATGCATCAGGCATCGGTGGGTGGAAATCCTGGCTGATCCACGCCTGATTCATCTTGACAAAGGTCAGTCTCTCCACATTTTTGGTGGACAGGCGAGTTCTTCTTGGGGTAACTGTGGCCCCACGCCGCACTAAACACCCGCTCTGATGCCACTGTACTGGCCGGGCAGGACAGCTTTTCCAGGGCAAACTCTGCCAGTTGCGGCCAAAAATCCAGTTTGGCTGCCCAGTAATCCAGCGGATCTTTAATGTGGGGTGGCAGGGTGCTGTCCAAGTATGTCATCACCTGCTGGTTCAGTTCCTGCTTCAGGTCTAGCTGCTGCTGCTGCTGGTAAGTAGTTTCTTCACTAGGCGGGTGAAGAAAGCTGCTCATCAGCGACTCTAGACTCAAGTTGCTGCTGATGGAGTTTGAACTGCTCCAACCCCCCCCCCCCACCCTGCCACAGCAGCCATCACCTGTGTAGAAAAACCATCCATTTCGCTACACATTGCTTGTGCTCTAATGTTCTCCTCCTCCTCCAGTTCAGCCCCCACAATTCTCATGTGGCGGTGAGATCTAGGCGCCACGACTCTAGTCCCCTGACCAGCCAGATTTACCAGCATCTATTCCAGGACATGAAGCAGTGGAATGACGTTGTTCATCCCGTAGTCCTGGCGACTGACAAATAACGTGGCCTCCTCAAAGGGCCTGAACAAACGGCAGGTGTCACGCATGAGCTGCCACTGGCTGACATCAAAGTTACACAGGGGAGTACTCCTGTCCGCTTGGATCATCAAGAAATCATTTATGGCCTTTCTTTGTTCGTATAGTCGGTCCAACATATGGAGGGTGGAATACCAGCCTATGTTGGGGGATGCCGTTCTGCCGCTGCAGCTCAAGGAGGGTCTGCTTTGCGGTGTACGAGTGGCTGAAGTGCATGCAAAGTTTCCTGGCCATTTTTAGGATGTCTTGCAGATGGGTGGAAGACTTCAGGAACCGCTTCACAACCAGATTGAACACGTGTGCCATGCAGGGCGCATGGCTCAGCCCTCCTTGACGCAGCGCAGGCACCATGTTCTTCCCGTTGTCGGTCACCATGGTTACGATTTAGAGTTTTCACGGAGAAAGCCAGGATTCGATTTCTTGCTGAAGGACATGAAGCAGTTCCTCCCTTGTGTGACTCCTTTCGCCCAGGTAAACGAAGTGCAGAACAGCGTTACACCGCCGTGCCCTGCACATTTGGTATGCTAGGTGGCACTGTGAATTGTCCCTGCAGTGGAGGCTGAGGACATGGTGAAGGATGAGGAGGCAGAGGCGGACACTGTCGCAGGACCAGTGGCGTGAGAACGTGGAGGCATAAACGAGGTCATCTGGCCAAGTTGCTGGTGTGGCTGTGTAGGAACCACATTCACCCAGTGGGCCGTAAAGGACATGTATTGTCCCTGACCGTAGTTATAGCTCCACACATCGGCGCTGCCATGCACTGTGGCAGACACCGACAGGCTCAAAGACTGGCCCACCTTCTGTTCTACATACATGTGCAGGGCTGGTACTGCCTTTAGGCAAAGAAATTATGGCTTGGGGATCTCCACTTTGGCTCAGCACAAGCTATCAGTTCTCTGAAAGGTGCAGAGTCCACCACTTGGAAAGGAAGGGACTGCAGCACCAGCAACTTGGCCAGGAGCACATTCAGCTTCTGCGCCATTGGATGTGTGCACGCATACTGTTGTCTCTTGGCAATCGCTTTGGTGATCGATTACTGACGGAATGATTGATGAGGAGGAGGAGCAGAAGCATCAGGGCCAGCAGATGACGAGAAGGGCAGACAGCTCCCTTCGGCTGAGGTGGTGGAGCCTTGACTGCCTGAAATCGGGTGCGTGCCACTAGGTGATGCAGCGGTGCTGCGGCAGGCTGGACAACCACATTTGAGCCACGGTTCTCCAAGGCCACTTTATGGTGATGCTGCATATGTTGACGCAGGGCTGTGGTGCCAACAATGGCTCCCTGGCCGCGCTTCACCTTCTGCCCACAGATTGTACAAATGGCCATGTTCACCTCCTCCGGTGGCTTAACAAAAAACTGCTACACCACCGAGTAGGTGATTTTACCCCTAACACTCCGCACTGACTGACTGCTACCGCCGCAGCTTCCGTGAACCCCTGCACCACTACTTTCTGGGCAGGTAGGCTCCTGCGAAGCGGGTGGTCTACCCCAGGCACGTTTGGCTCCCGACCCGCCACTGCTGCCACCCTGCTGACTCACGGCCACGCTAGCAACTTGCTGGCTCTGCCACTGCCTCACAGGCAAGCTGCCACCCTCTTCTCCCGATGGTGATGAAGCCCCTAATTCACCCAGCTCCCAAGTACGATCAGCTACATCATCATCATCGAGTACTGTCTGTACGTCACTGATGTCCTCCTCAATGGTCTTTGGGTCAGGAGCCTGACCGCTCGCAACACCAGCTCCCACGCCACTCTCCTCATCACTACTTGCCCGCCTACCGGAGGAAGCGACGGATGTCTCCTCCACATCTTGGCTGGCCAGTAGCTGCTGAGTGTCCTGTAGTAGCTCGTCCTCGATTTATAGTGGGGCTGAGCCCACAGCATAGAATACTTCTCTGGCTGAGGAAACAGAAAAGGACAGAGGCAGGTTGAGGACAGGTGAGGACACAGGGCCTGCTCCCGGGCCATGCCAACTAACTTATTTACACTAATACGGCAAAAAATGCTTTAGAACATATAACTGCACCGCACAAGGGCAAATAAGACGTAGAAATATTTCCTTGTAATAAACCCTGTTAATGGCTGTATCAAACAGTGCTTGCACCCCGATAACAAGAACGGCTCGCTGAAATTACAGAGCTGTATAATGGTAATTTGGATCCCCAGTCAGTGCAGCAAGGGGTAACAGGATTGTTCCCATTACCCAGGCTGTAACCTCCCCTACTGAACCCTGTTCTGCTTCAATACTGTGGAATGATTCCTGCCTATCCTTTTCTTGAACTTCTATACAGCAAAATAAAAGCTTTAAAGTCTTTCCTAGCACTGTCCCTAGCGCCTGCTGACATCTCTCCCTGCACAAGTACACTGGAAAATGGCTGAATCCTAGATGGCTGAGGCTATTTATAGGGCTGTGACATCACAGGGCTGGCTGACTGCTGATTGGCTGCATGCATGGCATTGTGGGTGATCCCTCGTTCCCAGAGTTCCTTGCTCCATGTCCTAACACGTGCAGCAGCCATTTTAGTAAAAAATTTGGTTCGTTACCAAGAAGCGCGAGGAAGTTCGAATTCGGTGCAAATCTAATTTTTCCTGAAATTCGGATCAAATTCCACTTTGTCAACTTCGATTCGCTCATCTCTAATCAGGGTATTTCTATGATAGGATCTGCATGTAGTTAGGAAACTGGGACCTCTACTGATGCCTTGAATGAGAAAGAACTGTCATGATTTCATCACATACAATGACTAGACTTCAGCTAGTCATTGTAGCACCAAGCACTAAGACCCCCATCTTCAGGACCACATCTTCAGAACCACATCTTCTGGTCCAGTGGCAGATTAGGTAGACCTTAGAACCTAGACTGCTCCTATGAGCATTTATACCCATTGTGTATGTAACCTTGGAGACTCCAAACTAGACCTCCCCTTGAAAAATAGAGACCCAAGAACATATCCCCTTATTAAATACGACACGCCAAGCAAAACCTCTAAATACAGACCCTCTGTATAATTACAGACTCTCCAAACCAGATCCTCTAAATATGTACCAAAATCAGACCCTGGGAATAAATACAGCCCCATATCAGATCCTTTAAATGCATCCACAGGGCAGACTCCCCAAATATTTACAGACCTCAAACAGAGCTGTTTTAAATCCATACCACCCCCTAAACACAAACCAAGGACAGAGCCTCTAAATAAACACAGACCTCCTTATAATAGACACCATACCCATTTTCAGCTCCTCCACCTCCTTGGTAATTTCTCCTTGGTATCTTGAGGACCCTCAGAGGTAATGTGACCATATGAAGGTCCTTCAGCAAACCTTGTGGCCACGTGTTGTCCAAAACTCTATAGCAAAATCTAAAACACATTGGGAGTCATTTACTAACCAGAAATATGTCTATATTATGCGTATTTCTGGTGTAGATTGCATCACAAAGGTCCTTTGCGCCGCAATCTCCGACTTTTCTCTGCTCACGCTAGGTCTAAAAAAGTGGGCATGGCATTGGCGGGGAATGGGACGGGTCGGCAGGCCCATCTCATTTACCATTTTCTGCGCTAGAAAATGCTAGGAAACTGTCTTACATTTAGAAGCGGAGGTGGACCTGCTAAAGTTATGGAGAGGCCGGCGCCTCCTTATAACTCCAGCGGATCCACCGCCAGCTATAGGGGTTATTAAGACTGACGTCTAAAACGCCGGAGTAGGAGAAAGAGATGTGAGGTTTAATGCAGACAAAATGGAGTCAGAAGCCAGTAAAGGAAAGTTTCAAAGTTTTCCCGGCTGACCAGTCTAGAATCTTCCAGTTAATCATTCCAGTAAACAGTGTCGGACTGGCGTACCTAGGGCCCACCAGTAAAATTTATTTTGGGGGCCCACCGTACGGATACATTCAAATATAATAAATAAACAAGTTTTTTATATGAACATAGGCTTGTTGAGGAGCTGTACATTGAATATATGTATGTAGTGCAGTAAGTCTACTGTGTTATGTGCCACTGGTGCAGGGGGTGGGAGACTAGGGGCCCATCGGGGGATTCCCACGTACCCCTGTGGGCCAGTCCGAGCCTGCCAGTAAACTAAAAAGAAGATTCTAGAGACTTCCGTTTTTTGAATGACCAGCATGATAATGAAGAGTGTAAACCCAGAGGGTCGTAAACCACAGCTGTTGTCCATGCAGACTGCGGGGGTTTTAGTAGTGGTATGTAACACCTTTGTGTATATATACTGTGACTTGCAGGGATACTATGGGTAACAGTACTGACCACCATGCTGTACCCTGTGCTTGTATTGGGCACAGTAATAAAGATCTCCTTCATACATTATCAAACTACCAAGGAGAATTCGGAATATTATTCTGTTATGATATAAACCCCTAGACGACCAAGTGCTTTCGGACACTTGATACAGCGAGTGAGGGAGTGTATTGAGGATCCAGATGAACGTCCATACAAGCTCCACGTCTCCCTCACTTGCACCCTCTTTTCACTATTCCGACAGCCGGTATTAATAAATGTGCCCCGTTGTGAATGATGTCTTTTGTTTGTGCCATTTTTCTTCACTTTTGATGTGTTTTTGGGGTCGGTGGAATATTTTTCTTAATGCAGACATTTTCCTATAGGCTTCTCTATCAGACTTGAAAAATCCAGAAAAATGCAGAAAAAGTTAAAACTTACACTAAATGGCGCTGTTTCTGTTTGTATTTTCTGCTCCTTCTTCCATTTGCTTACGTTAATGTTATTTTTTAAATTTTATAGTCACTGGTATTTTTAAATTCTCATTATTATGACTTTATTTGCTGATATTATTATTATTATTATTCATTTATTTGTGATATTTTCTTCTCCACATTACTGTTTTCTTTTACACAATTTTTTCACTCTTGCCCATCTCTGATGGAAGTTGCTATTGTCACTTTCGGTTGCATTTTCTGGGTGTTTTCAGCTTGTGTTTATGGAGGGCGAGTATTTGCGGTGAAGGCGCAGTAATGTTCAGTGAACATGTCACCATGGAGCAGTGAACGCAGATCTGCCCGGCCTCCACCACACATCCTACACCTGCTCAGCTCCAAACCTTTCCTGGAAACCCTGTGCAGACACGCTATGCCATGGCTCTAGTACAGGCGCCGTGCCAGCTCCAGCCCTGTATTCTATACTTTATTCAGACTAGCAAGCCCCCACAAAACATGCTTCATCAATATGGCGGCCAACACCTGCAACAGCCTTCAGGACCAGCTTTCAAAAGGTCTTTTCCCATCAGTATCTATATAGGATCCACTATGCGATTGATTAATGGGCATCTAACGGTTGTGACCCCCACCAATGGCAGAAATCGGGATTCTCAATACAGGACGTAAAGGTTCTCCTCAATATCTGACTGTTGTGGGCCCCTGACTACATCTTCTATCTCCAAACCATAATGTATAGCCCAAAAATAGATGTGTAAAAGTGGCAGCCAAAGAGTTAACCAGGACAACTCCTCCAGTCGTGTGTAAACAGCATCAATCCATCACAAAATGCAGGTACTGGGAAAAACTCACAGATTATGAAGCTAAGCAGAACCCTGACACATTGCTTCATCAGCACCTGGTCCCCGAAGTGAACCGTGCCAACAGCAATGTGCGCCAGCGAGACGTGTGAAGAAGAGCACAGGGCGGCCTGACACCTGCACCCTCCAGATATATCCTCAGGAGAGGATCGGGCAGCATAACCCCTTAGTGGCCACCAATATGCCTCTGACGTAAACAAAGTGGGTTTCAGGGTACTTTCACACAAGCGTTTTTGTTTTCCGGTATTGAGTTCCGTCCTAGGGGCTCAATACCGGAAAAAAATGATCAGTTTTATCCCCATGCATTCTGAATGGAGAGCAATCCGTTCAGGATGCATCAGTTCAGTCCCTCTTACGTTTTTAGTCGGAGAAAATACCGCAGCATGCTACAGTTTTCTCTCCGGCCAAAAATCCTGAACATTGATATGTATTAATGCTGGATCCCGCCCCACGTGTTTCGGCAAAACAGAGCCCGGTTTTGCGGTCTGCTCTTCGACAAACCTATTGCAGTAGGGACATTCCACAATATGCTCCACTTGTATTTAAGATTCTTCTGCTTTCCAGCTGGAAACTTATAGCTGACCCCCCCCCCCAGCTGGGTCAGGATCTGTAATTATGGGAGAATTTGTACTTTAGACCATTACATTGCACTACATCCAGGGGCTGATGGGCCATAGACCCTACAGGGAAATGTCCAGGTGGGCCACCCAAGCCCTCCTCAGGGCCGCTGGTTGGGTACATAGCGATATGATGCTCTCAGCATTAATTAATGCCAGAGGCATCTGGTTGGCAGAAGAAAATGCTCTCCTGCATTGATGATACAGTTTCATACTGTGACACTAAAACTCAACTCCCTATACAGTTTTCTTGCAACCCCTCCCTTGGTAGGAAGCAGAACTAGCCTTCTGCCCAAAAGGAGGGGGTGGGGGATTGAATGGTAAGTTCCATTCTATTTAAAGATACTCTCTGCCAGATACACTGCCACCTGCTGGACAACCAGGAACATTACATGTCATAACAGTTGCATAACAATATTATTAAGGCACAGTATCGGAGGACCTAGAAATAAATACACAGATGACATTCTTTGCTAGCCATTAGAGACAGTAGCTAGGTGTAAGAATGGTGGTGACCCCTCTGGGGTACTGCACATTCAAGATTCTACTGCTCTCCAGTTAGCTCTTAGCAGCTGGAAACGTATTGCTTCCTCCCTGCTGGGTCATATTTCAGACCATTGTGTTGCACTACATCTTCTACAATGTATCACACTAGTGACTGGAGGAGGCAAAGTATGGGCGTTCCCTAATATTTTAAACTTCAATTCAAGATTCTGCTGCTCTCCAGTTAGCTCTCAGGAGCTGGAAATGTATTGCTGCCTCCCTGCTGGTTCAGTATCTGTACATTATTGGATAATTTGTCATACTTTAAACCATTGTGTTGCGCTGCATCTTCTGCAATGTATAACGCTAGGGACCAGAGGAGGAGGAGGTGATGGGCTAATTACCCTCTTACCCTCCCCCCAAGTTTAGGCTCCACTCTTACGACTGCCTCACTTACCCATAAGCACTCTTTTAGGGAAAGTGTCCAGTGGACCAAGGGCCCCAGTTCGCCATCATATGGACTCTCAATACTTCTACAGCCAGAAAACTTGGCCTTATAACTGATAATTAAGGGCGGTAATGGCTGACTCTCCCCCCCACACGCTGAAGCCTTTTGTGCTCCTATTTGTCCTATCCATTTTTAATATCTATTTGTGCTTCGGCAAATACTTGATATATTCCATACATTTACAACACATAACATTTTAATAACTTTTTCCTCATCCCAGCCTCAGATGCCTGAAAATCACACTTACACAAAGCCGTTTAGCGAACTTCAATCCATTTTTATGTACTTTGAATGCTCTAATATTCATTTTTATCTCTGTAGCAGTCAGGTAACAATAAACTCTCGTGAATTGGATATGAGGACTGTAATTCAATCAGAGGGATTTGCTGCAGTTCATAAACCACTTGATCTGCGTTCCTTTAAAATTGATGACATCAGCCGAATCCTCAATAGGTTTGCAGGATCGGCATCCAGAGGTTTTTTTTTCTCTCTGGTTGAAACACCGTCTCACTGTAGTTGACATCTGCAAAGTCATAATGACCCCGAGTGCCTGAATTTTCAGCTGCAGCTTTGTACAATGACACCATAATAATATAGTGCCGCAATATTCCATTTGCTACGTATTATACCAAAAATGATAAGTCCCATCTTCGGCATTCATGGCATATTCATCTCTCTGGGGGCGAAGGGGTGGCAGTTCTCTTTGACGAGACTTAGATGGTAGAGAGTCTTTTTCGAGCTATGTTTTGTGAGAAAAGTATGCAGACTAGCTAGAAATCTGTCAATCTAGAGCCACCTATTGGAAGACGCTACCTCGTAAGTTAATGTCTGACCCAAAGAAGAGCCTTGAAACATGACTGGTGCAGATCCCACCTCTGAGAACCTTTGGTGACCAGTTATGGCATTCTCCATTGATGACAATATGAGAAGAAATGAGTGCTTCTACCCAATGGAGCATGCAAGGTCAACAGATCCCTGTTCTCCAGAAAGGTTAGGGTCCAAGAGGTCTGGTATCCTGTGGATATGTCATCAATGCTAGAGGTCAGAAATTTATTCCATGACTTAAGTTGCTTGATCATCAACTTCTCCTTAATACAGTTCTTATCATTTAACAAATTAAACCAATGAGGATTAGGCTACTTTCACACTGGCGTTTTGGCTTTCCGTTTGTGAGATTCGTTCAGGGCTCCTCTCACGAGCGGTCCAAAACGGATCAGTTTTGCCTTAATGCATTCTGAATGGAAAAGGATCCGCTCAGAATGCATCAGTTTGCCTCCGATCAGTCTCCATTCCGCTCTGGAGGCTGCCTGCAGCGTTTTGGTATCCGCCCGACGAAACTGAGCCAAACTGATCCGTCCTGACACACAATGTAAGATAATGAGGACGGTTTTCTCAAACACAATCTGACACAATAGAAAACTGATCCATCCCACATTGACTTTCAATTGTGTTCAAAACGGATCCGTCTTGGTGATAGAAGACATAATACAACCGGATCCGCTCATGACGGATGCATAAGGTTGTATTATGGTAACGGAAGCGTTTTTAAAAAGGAAAGGCCTGGGCGCATAAGGCCATTGCCCTGGGGTCTCCACTACATCATGGAGGCTTCCACCAAGTCATTAAAAGGGTTGTCTTCTTTTTACTATTGATGACCTATCCTCAGGATAGGTCATCAATATCAGATCGGCACCCCCGCTAATGAGCTGTGAGAAGAGAAGGCAGCTCTCATACGAGCGCTGCCTTCTCTGCTCTGTTTACCTGCTCGCCACAGCAATTGCAGGGTGAGCAGGTGTAATTACAAGTATGGCGTCCCCGTTCACTTCTATGGGACGGCTCTATAGTATTCACTTGAACAAACAGAGCTTCTCTTCATACAGCTGATCAACGGGGGTGCCAAGTGTCGGACCCCACCAAACTGATATTGATGAGCTATCCTGAGGATAGGTCATCAATAGTAAAAGGCGGACGACCCCTTTAAACCAGGTCTGCTATGCCTTAGTAATCATACAGCACTATTATTTGAGCTCTACATATGGTTGGAGTGTTACCTATAACACTTTATATTGTGCACTATATGGAGGCTTTATTTAGGTTTGAGTTATGACTATATTATTCCATATCTCCAGCCTTGCAATAAGGCATAGACCCCCACACGTTTGCTGTGGGACCCCACAGACCGTATATGACCCGTAGGGATAACATGCTTGAACTGGGAGGTGCTTGGAGGAGATAAAGGATGCTTCTGGGAATTGTGGTGCTCAGGAAGAGCGAGGGAACCCCCTAGTTTGATACACAATTTGGAGAAGAGGCATCAAAACAGACATAAGGAAATCTCACAGTAAGTTAATTCGTGGGGCTGTTTCTTTTCAGGAGATAAACGGGTTGTTTCACAAAAATATTCTACATTTTTCAAACCAGCACCTGGATCTGAATACTTTTGTAATTGCTTATAATTAAAAATTTTGAATAGCCATTGAGTTATTCGAGAAAATGCATCTGTATAGGGAGAGAGCTGCAGTAGAAAGGACACACCTCCTGAGCTGTGATAGGAAGAGAGCTGCAGTAGAAAGGACACACCTCCTGAGCTGTGATAGGGAGAGAGCTGCAGTAGAAAGGACACTCCTCCTGAGCTGTGATAGGGAGAGAGCTGCAGTAGAAAGGACATTCCTCCTGAGCTGTGATAGGGAGAGAGCTGCAGTAGAAAGGACACACCTCCTGAGCTGTGATAGGGAGAGAGCTGCAGTAGAAAGGACCCAGCCCATTAACTGCAGTAGAAAGGACATGCCCCCTGAGCTGCCAGCCTGAAATAAATCTAGCAGGACAATTGGAGCAATTATTGGGAAGATCTCTGAATCCATGTGAGGTACAGGGCTGGCTCTAGTTTTAATAGGAAGAGATTGTCATGCACTATATGATGTCTGATTTTCATTGTTTACATTAATTATGTAAGGGCTTTTAAGGGCTTATGAAAAAAATAACTGATTGTGGGACATCCCCTTTAAATGAGAAATTCTGCCCTTCTGCACCTGCCTCCAAAGAACGCTTCAAGCTTAAAGCATGCATACAACTCAGTGATAAGCCAGCAGTAAGCGGCTAAGAACACATGGATGTCATAGACATGAGGGAAGTTCCTGCTTGAAACTCCCAGAGTACAAAATAGCTGTTATGGTGAGAGTAGAGCCAGAGGACCTCGAAACCCCAATCCAATTTACCCTGGCTAAACCAAGGATTGGAGTCTAAGAGATTCCCTTGCATTCTCCCTTTAACCCCTGTGCAAAGATCTGGACTTCACTACAAAGAATCCTTGGGTCACAGTCTCCACAATGGACTGGAATTGTTGCCTGTGGCACTGGAGACACAATGGCAAGGTCAGGAACTAAGCCAAGGTACGTCAACAGGAAGACAACGCAAAGGGATGACCCAGAAGTCATGGACTAGCCAGAGGTCAGGATCGGGTGAACACAATAAAGCAAGGAGTAGTATTAAAGGTACAAGGCACAAGCAAGGTCAGAAACTGGGCCAAGGTCAGAATAAATGGAGAACTATACGTAGAAAAACAGGAAGGTTAAGCAAATATCAGAAAGAGTGCCGAAGTCCTGAGTCATTATTAACGTAGAACACAGGACCAACGAATGGTCAGGAGCCACCTTGATCACCTGGAAAAAATCTGAAGCAGAACTTGCACTAAAACAGCTTGACAGGTCCAACGTTGTCCTCAGGTGCCGATTTACATGATGGGACGTTGAAGAGACTTGAGTGTTACAGCCTAGAGTTCCAGAACTGCTGTCCAATGTTGGAGAAGCTGAGGAGGAACAGCTGATGAAGAACTAAGGCAGGGAAATGTATGACTGGTTGGTGCTGCCCTAGATCAATGGATATCCTTGCTGAAAATAACCTTTTAATCTCAACTACACTTACTGCAAGACAAAGCCAATCGCAGACCAAACAATGCAGCATTTTATCTGCTTGTCTCCTTCCGTCTGCGGCAATCTCAATATTTTTAGTTTATTGGGTCTTTAAATGTGTTCATCAGTGCCAGCGCTGCAGACAGAAGACACTAATCTTAGGCACTTTCTTTTCTATATGTATTTTAATATGTCTCAAGGAAATCTTAAATCATTATTTTGGAGAGCACCGTCAGCTGAATGTCGAAGGCAGTCTCCCTAGAATAATACCGCCTTGGCAGGCAAACGATTGCAGTCTTAAATAATGCATGGCTTTTCAGGAAGGCATCGATATACACACAAGTTACGTTCTAGCCAAACAGCCCTTTAAGAGACCTTCTCCCCAGCTAATTTATTAGCCTTCTGTGGAAATTCAGATAGCAAAACGAAGGCTTGATGAATCCTCCTCACGTCTCAAGTTGTTGAGGAGTCTGGAGGGTCCAAGCATCGGGCGCGTTGTACTAGAGGTTTGATTTGTCCTGTCAGACAAATATATTATCCACCTTTGGTCTTCGACGTTCTCACACCGAGCTGACTATTTATCAGCCCAGGACGCCTTTTGGCGATGCCTCCATCTTATCTTCTATGTAGAAAGGCTCCGAGTCCCAGGAGACGAGGTTAGCTTTAATTTCCTTTCAGGAGTATTGTTCATATTTGTTCTTCATTTAGGAACTGCCCTTCATTATAGTTATCTCCAAATGACTTTATTAAAGCTGAGCTGGGTCATAAATTAAAGTCCCCTCTGCAGTAACTGCATGATTAGAATATAAGAAGAGTGTCTCACTTATGTCTCTTCCTCATCTTGCATCCCCTTTATTACAGCAGGTATTGGTGCTTGAATGATTCCCCCTCTTGGATTCATCCCTACCCTTGGATCCCTTGACAATAGGATGATCACAAAGTGTCCCCCAGTTGGGACCTCTAGAGATCGGCAGTAAAGTGTCAAGAAACCTGGCTTTAAGCGTTTGATTTCCCTACAGCGCCACCACAGGGGAAATGAAGAATTACACAGTATTCATTTGAATGAATGGGTTGTCTGTGTAATAGATAATCAGGAAAATATGACAGAAGAACCGTCGTGTGATGACGTGGTTACACCAGACCGAAGGTAAATGTCAGTAACAGGGGAAAATAAGAATAGAATATATGAAAATGGGCTTGGCAAAGTTGACGACCCATTTAAATGAGTGTTTCCACTGTGGACCATCCCTTTTTTGTTACATGGAACAGCAATCAGCTGTAATCTGTTGGAGAACCTGGCAGCAGGTCTTTAGTTTTTATACAGCACCCCATCAGGGGAAATGAAGCATTACACAATGCAGAAAACAATGGGCTATCCATGTAATACAAAGCCATCTTGGGTTCTCCAGAGTGAGATTCACTCTTTGTAGTCATTCTGCAACCTGGCAAACAGATAAGATTTCCATGTATCAATTGATGACAATATCTACCAATCATTTAGTTTCCATGACCATGGCCATGTGGACCTACTGGCAGCCCAAGTCTCCAAAGTCTTGGGCATGGGGCATGCTCACTTCTCTTTTTCAGTTCTCCAGAGCTGTTGCAGAGCTATGATTATGGTTTAAAGGGGTTTGCCTCTTTGTACAGTTCCTATGTTTTAGAAGAGTGATCACAAAATGTCTTCCTCCCAGGACCCCAGCGATCATTTAAAATCTGTGGGGAGGCCTGAAGGTAAGTGTACAATTTCCCTACCGTGCCACCACAGGGAAAATTAAGAATTGCACAGTGTCCATTCATATCAATGTGTTGTCGGTATAACACAGAGCAGGGCCCCCAGAAAGAGAGACACTCTTTGTGTCTGCTCTCCACCCTGGCCAGGAAATTTGGATCCTGAACAGAGGATGCCCAATATTAACTACAAATTATTTAACAGGTTGTATGAAAATGTGGTTTCTAAACTGGACAACCCCTTTAAGTTGGATCAGTCCTGCTAATCCAAAAAGGTAGAGGAAGAGCTGGTGGCGAACCCAACAATGGGTAGACCAAGGCTCACACAGGAGATGGAGTTGGTGTTTTGGGGAAATTGGTGTCCCATTTAGATTTTTTTTTTATAGTGCTGTCTTTTGTATGAATGTACATTAAATTATATTCTCAGTAGAATTTGTAGAATTGTGCTGGGGTACACTGGTTCATGTTTCTAAAAGTTTTTTTTTTAACTTTAAGTCATATTATTGACTGCAGCGATGACATGGTCACAAACATTGGACTCTACTGCAGCCAATCACTGGCCTCAACAGCGTAATGCACAAGATCACACTCAGGACTGGTGGGGATCCCAGAGGTTGGGCCCTCACAACCATAAAGATATGGCATGTCCTTGTGATATGCTACTACTTTTAAAGGATGGAAATGCCCCTTTAAGGATTGATCTTGTGGAACAAATGCAAGACGGATATTGCATCCAAGTGTTTGGTATCCACACATTTTAACACCTGAAGAGTTGCTGATTGCCAGGTCTGAATCGATGGCATCCTAGGGAGGTCTTAACTGAAGCTCTTAGCCTTGGTCTCAGTTCTGCGTCTTCTAAGGAAGTAGCGGTGGTAGGAACTGTATCCAAAGTCAAATGTTAAAAGCCTCTCTATGCTGTTGTTTTCGACTTAAGAAGCAAATTTGGAACAGTTCCCATCTCCGCTCATGGACCATGCATTACTGCTAGAGTTCATAGCTCCCCTGGTACTGCCATGTCTGTTTTATTATGGAGAAGAACCAGCTCTATGAGCATTGTTATAAGATCACAACAGCAGGATGGGATACCAGCCATATGTACGTACAGAGGAGGGACCAGGAAGACATTATGTATCTCTTTATCCTCGTGGAAACAGAGATTTTGGAGTTATGAATCCTAATAAATGTCTGTACATTTCCCTAAACAATACAGAAACATAGAAATTGTCCTTCATTTTGGCAGAAACATTTAAAGGGCACCTGTCCAAAAATCAGTCCTATTAAACCATGCATACTGCCTGGTAGGGTTCATTTTGCTGAATAAAATGATACCTGTCTTGTTAAAATTGGTTGTGGCGTTCCTGCGAAAAAAGACTTTTATTCTTTAGGTAAGAGAGGGCTTCAGTGTATTGAGGGGTGGGGCCTGGCACCAAGTCATCTCCTTAGCATTCCAGTGCTGGCCACGCCCCCAAGTGCTCTAAGCCCTCAAAGGCATAAAAAATGAAAGTCTTTTTTCTCTGGAAGTCCACAACTGATTTCCACGAGAAAGGTATCATTTTAATCAGTAGGAACTATGCCTAGTAAATAGGGCTGATCCTGCCCTTTAAGTAAGATGACCACTTGCAGAGGAGTTATCTGTATATTCCAATAACTATGACACACGGTCAACAAAGATAGTGATGTGGACCCACTGGATTGCTAACAGAACTGGCTTAGGGCTAAACTAGAGAGTGAAGTCTGAGGGATTGTGAGTTGTTCATCCCCACAAGTTGTTGTGGACATCAGCACTAGCTGAAGACAGGGGCAGAAAATGAGCACTGGTCCTTTAAGAGGTTGGAAGTTGCACACATGTGTGACCAGCAGTTGAGAGATGCATATGCAAAGAACAATGGTGGCTTAAGAAGGAGAACTATGCATGGAGACTGGTAACAGTGTGTGGTGTTATAAGCTATCGGGGGCGCAGTTTTCATGTTCTAGTTAATGAAGACTGGTATACAATAGGGGTGAAGTGACTATTTTTATTTTTGGGTGGCCTCTTGGGGGTAACTTTTTCAATTTTCTTGAATTTTTTTATATTTAAATTTACTTTTTACATGGCATGAAATCAATAAAAAACTGTTACCTTTAGCTATTTTAAAGTCACGTGATGTCACCTGAAATTGGCTTTAAGGGCATCTGTCAGCAGTTTTGTACCTATGACACCGGCTGACCTGTTACATGTGCGCTTGGCAGCTGAAGACATCTGTGTTGGTCCCATGTTCTTATGTGCCCGCATTGCTGAGAAAAATGATGTTTTAATTTATGCAAATGAGTCTCTAGGAGCAATGGGGGCGTTGCCGGTACACCTAGAGGCTCTGCTCTCTCTGCAACTGCCGCGCCCTCTGCACTTTGACATGGACAGATGCGATCACATTTTCACTGCCAGGCCCTTTTTAATCAAAGTGCAGAGAGAGCAGAGCCTCTCGGTGTAATGGCGACGCCCCTGTTGATCCTAGAGACTAATTTGCATAAATTAAAACATCATTTTTCCCAGCAATGCGGGCACATATGAGCATGGGAGCAACACAGATGCCTTCAGCTGCCAAGCGCACATGTAACAGGTCAAGTACAAAGCTGCTCACAGATGTCCTTTAAATCTTCATTTTATTTGAGTAATTAAAATATGTAAAAAAAAAAAAAAGTTCATTTTGGAAATATTTTATCTGCAGAGTTTTTCTCCTAATCGTGAACAGAGTGTTAATTGGACCTGTCTTAGAGGAGTTATCACCATATAATTCAGGGTGGAATCTCATTTATTGCTGCTCACACAGTCACTGTGCTGCGTATGTGAATTTTGTGATGCAGGTATGATTTTTAGCGCAATATTGCAACATTGCTTAATGGTAATTTTTCATTGTAATTTAGGATGGTCGTCATAAATTCTTGCTAAAATGTGAGAAATCTTATTAAAAGTTTCAAGAACTAAACTGGAAGTGAAGAAATAAGATATATTGTATATTTTTAAGGCTACTGCAAATTATATACCCCCCCCCCCCCCGCCACTTATTACACTACAGTTCAGTATTATCACTAATCTAAGAAATTTATTACCTATATTGCTCCACCCCCAAACTACATAAAGGGCCAGTCAGGGGATTGGATGAAATAAGCTCCACCCCTGACTTTCTAAAGTGTCAGTGAGAGGATAAGAAGAATTAAGCTCCACCCCCTGACTCTCTAAAAGTACCAGTCAGGAGATAGGAAGAAATAAGCTCCACCCAATGACCCTCTAAAAGTACCAGTCAGGAGATAGGAAGAAATAAGCTCCACCCACTGACTCTCTAAAAGTACCAGTCAGGAGATAGGAAGAAATAAGCTCCACCCCCATGTCCTTTCTGCCGTAGCTCTTTCCTTGTAACTGTCACAGCTTCTAACAGAAGATATGACTGGCGGCGTTTGAAGAATTAAACTGAGCGTGTGCGACCACCTCAGTTAGGTGGACAAGAAAAAGGGAAAAGAACAAACAGCAGGTGGTGCTATGCAGATACATTTTACTGAATAGCTCAAGCGCTGCACTAAATTTTTAATAACATGCAATTGCAAAAGTATTCAGATCCAGGTGCTGGTTTGAAAAATGTAGAATATTTTTCATGGCACACCTGCTTTAACAGTATGCAGTAAGCTTTCGAGCTCCCTCTAGTGGTGGCTAAAGGGATGCAGATTTCTAATGTTGACAATAATGTCTATGCAGATGATTTGGAGTTTCAGTTAAGCGAAGCTATAATGTATACATTATATGATTAATTCAACCAGTACAGGATTTGGCCCTGATTTTTGTCATGGGATTCTTCAACAAAAATTTTTGTATCTTTTTGCAAACTTTCAGGATTTCAAACTAGAAAATATGTTCACCGTAGCAGCGGTACAGACATGCCATCCCAAAACTTTGAAGCGTCGGGCCGCCTTTGATTTCCGAGTGTCCCTCCGTCTGAGACAATCCGTCCTGTAAACAGAGCCTGAAATGGTTGAAGTGTGACATTATGCCTGAGCACTTCCATTTCATATGTTTAATTAAAGCATCTTTGAGGGGCTAATGCTCGAAGCCGTAACGTTACGTTCAGGCTTAATGTATGGTATAATCAGGCGCCAGGCTGCGGGTCACAAGTAGCTACAAGCTGATAAATGCCTTTAGCATATTAACAGGAGACGGAATATCCGAACTGCCCTCTCTGCATATATTATTTACTTAATCTGATATTATCATGCCGACACTTCACACGGGGTCACGCAGGCTGAACGCTTAGTAGATGCTGGATGAGTGAGCCAAGATTGCTCGGCCTAAGCTAGTAGGTGCAAGCTCTGAGGGTCATCCTCCTTGGAAGCCATGGAAAATCAGTTCTTTGAAAAGGTACTTAAAGGGTTTCTCCACTTTTTTTGTAAGATCTCCATATCTCCCTTAGGCCTCTTGCACAGGAACGTTTTTTTTTTTTACGTTTCCGTTTTTCTTGGATTCGGTTTTATGTCCATTCATTTCGATGGTTCCGCAAAAAAAAAAAATGAATGTACTCCATATGCATTCCGTTTCCGTATTTCCGTTCCACTGAAAGATAGAACTTGTCCTATTATTGCCCGCAAATAACGATCCGTGTCTCCATTCAAGTCAATGGGTCCGCAAAAAATACAGAATGCACACGGAACAAATCCGTACGTCATCCGTTTTTTGCGGATCCGTGCCCACTTTGCCCATGTGTATACTGTTAAAACACATTACTATACATTACATTAATGATTAAAAATTGTATGTTTCCATTTGCGATCCGGAAACAACGGATCACATACGGAAACCATTTTTTGCGGAACTATGGAACGGAAACATAAAACCGAACAACGGTTAAGTTCAAAACGGACCGCAAAATACTGAAAAAGCCATAAGGTCGTGTGCAAGAGGCCCTAGGGTCTATTCACTCATCTGCAAAATGGGTCCGGATCTGTTCCACAACATTGCGGAACAGATCCGGACCCATTCATTTTTAATGGGGCAGCGAAAGATTCTGTCCGCATCCGCACTTCCGTTCTGCGAAAAAATAGAATATGTCCTATTCTTGTCCGCAGACACGGACAAGAAAAGGCATTTCTATTTAAAGTGCCGGCCATGTGCGGTCCACAAAACACTTGTATTTTGAGAGGGAGCTTAGAGAAGCCATTGTGTGGGAGACCATTTGAGTGACTGATTGTTAGAAGCAGCCTTTGAACACCTCTTAAAGGGGTTGTCCCACAAACATTTTTCTACAGTTTTCAAACTAGCACCTGGATGTGGATATCTTTGTAATTGCATGTAATTAAAAAATATTGTATAATCACTGAGTTATTCAATAAAATGCATTGGTATAGCGCCACCTGCTGTTTGTTTTTTTCTTATTTCTTTGTCCTGCTCACTGAGAAGGCCGCACATGCTCAGTTTTATCATTCAACTGCCCCCTGAGCTGTGATAGGGAGAGCATGGACACGCCCCCCTGAGCTGTGATAGGGAGAGCATGGACACGCCCCTGAGCTGTGATAGGGAGAGCATGGACACGCCCCCTGAGCTGCAGCAGAAAAGACCTCCCCCTTGAGCTGCCAGCTTGATATAACTCTAGCAGAGCAATGAATGGGGAGATCTCTGGATCCATGTGAGGTACAGGGCTGGTTCTAGCTTTGTCGGAGACTATCATACTATATGATGTCTGATTTTCATTTTTTACATTAGTCATGGGATAATCCCTTAAAAAGGACACCTATGTAGATAGTGATGATGGTCTACAAGATAGGAGAAGAACCCCCCAAAAAAGGATTGTCTCAAGAGTACATCTCCTGTCTGTATGTCCTATTAATGCAGTTGACACAGAGGCATGTCTCTTGCTCAGACTCTACTTTATAAGTCTCCATGTTCCTGCTTTTACTTAAATGGGCACCCATATGTCCAACAGTCTCAACCAAAATGGGCATTTTCAGGTGGATTGGGGGCATCTATGGGTGTTCTCAGGTGTAGACCTAACATCACAATTTGATACTAGTCTGAGCACTGTCATACTGCATTTCCCCTCTAGAGGCCACTGCAGGCAAACTGCATGTCTAGCGGAAGCTTCCCCTGTGGTTGAAGGTCGTGGTTTTCATGTGACTTACCTACAATAGTCAGCTGACTTTAAATGTCATGTGATGAAAAAGCCCTTTAAATAAAGGGATCTGATACATCACATCACTATGACCTCATACATCATACCTCTGACTGTTACAAGCGTCCACTCTCATCTGACTGTGTTTCTATGGCAGCCAGGCGGTCAGTGATGATGTCACCTGCCTGAATGTTTGGCTGCAATGGTGGCGGCAGAAGAAGAGTGGGAATGAAATTTAAAACTTAGCTTTTATGTAATTAGTTAAAAACACCACAAAAGACAAAACACAAAGAAAATAATTTTATTGCACTTAAAGTTGCTCCCGAAGTGCTGACATTATTATATACCAGACTGTATGACGCCCTTAATGAAGTCCTGATCTGCTATAATGATATAAACTGACGGTCTTACCGGATCCAGATGCAAGGACGGTATTGGTCCTTGAGGAAGAGGTCTAGTATATAGTATACTTGTCAGTGCTTTGGGTGCAATTTTAAGTGCAATCATTTTGTTAGTATTTTGCCTTTTGTGGATTTTTTCAACCTTTTTATCTAATTAATTAAAACCTTAGTTTTAATTATCATTCCCCCTCCCCTTCTGTGGAGGTCTTCCTTTTTTATAGTAATTCTGGATTGATCTTGGTATTGCATCATTACTATCCAATCAGCGTTTTTCATTATGTTAGCGGGCAACAAACCAATTCTAGCGGCCTACATTGTATCCCTCAGCCTGTCTGTGTTTTGACCCGGTGTTCTCAATCTGGACTTTGTTGTCTTGCCCCTTGGATTTACTGCAACTGGGCAATAGTTTGACCTCTGGCTTGGACTTCTTCTGACTCGTTGCATCATCTTCTGGATCAGTCAGTCTGTGTGGACATTCCAGTTCTGACCCATGGCTTCTGCCTGATTGCCCTTCTCTGCCTCCTCACCGGTGTGTCTCACAGTCAGAGACTATTCTGAGGACCACAACCTCAGGATCCAACTTAAAAAAATAAAAATCCTTGTGGGGTCCTCGGTGAAGAACAGGATCCCCTTAGACTCCACACCTCACTTTGATTAATGATGGACCAGTTGTAGTAGAAGGTACTTCTGTCTAGCACTGACATATCAGGCCATAATGAACAATTGTCCACCTCACCAGGATCAGAGGACCTCTGTACTAGAGATACCTGAGCTTCCCATAAGGTGGACTCAAATCTATCAGATATTTACTAGTGTTGAGCGCGAATATTCGAATAGCGAATTTTTATCGCAAATATCGCCAGTTTGAGAATTTGCAAATATTTAGAATATAGTGCTGTGTATTCGTTATATCGAATATTCGGCTTTTTGTTTTCTATCTGAACACATGATTCCTCTCTGCTTCTTGCTTGTGGGCCAATGAGAAGGAAGCAATGTCAAGTTCACAACAATACTTAGCGCACCAATCAGTAATCTGTAGTCAGACCCGCTAAAATGTGAAGATGCGCGTAGTGCGAAAAAATATTCTAATCACTGCCGATAAACGCAATCGCGAATATATTGGAGCACTTGACTCTATCTGCATATAAAGCTATTGTGATGGCCGTGCCAACCATTTTCTCCAGTCTCAGGAAACTACTAGCAGCTTGAAAAGTGTAGCCAAAGCGACCCACGCCTGTATTTCACGTTACGAATTTGCATTACGCGATTTTTACATTGCCTTTTTTTCACATTCAATAAAATAATCTCAAATTTGCGAATATATGACGAATATTCTACAAAATATTCATGAAATATCACGAATTCGAATCTAACCCCCGCCGCTCATCACTAACATTTACATCATATTATGTGTATAAGCCATCAACGTCGAAGAAGGAAAGGACTTTGAATAGCATCAACTGAGCGGATCCTGATGAGCCGCTGATTGTCATCCATAATTCATATCTCCTTACAATGTATACTTCGTTACTGATATTAATCATTCCAGTCTAAACCATCAAGAATGAGAATTGCAACGAGAAAACCCCATGAAGATGCATGAAACGTAGAGTTAAATAGAGAGCTTGTCAGAAGGTGACTTGTCAAGAGAATGTGTGACATTGTGTTGTCACCACTTTGCCGACATATTAATAATACATTATAGAATGGCCCAGATTTTATGTATATGTGTGATGTTATAAATATGGAACCGCATCCGTAATTTATAGAACGTTCTATTTACAAAGTAAGAACTAAAATATGTGGTGTGTGTGACAGATAGATATGAGATAGATAGATAGATAGATAGATAGATAGATAGATAGAGAGATATGAGATAGATAGATAGATAGATAGATAGATAGATATGAGATAGATAGATAGATAGATAGATAGATAGATAGATAGATATGAGATAGATAGATATGAGATAGATAGATATGATAGATAGATAGATATGAGATAGATAGATATGATAGATAGATAGATATGAGATAGATAGATATGAGATAGATAGATATGAGATAGATAGATAGATAGATAGATAGATAGATAGATAGGAGATAGATAGATAGATGACAAATAGATAGTTGAAAGGATGGATAGATAGATATATAGAGCGCCCACAGCCTGCTCATTGAATCCGGGCGTCACCGACAGAGGTACATGCCCAGGGAGAGCAGACTGTGCCCGCAGTGCAACCAGGAGGCCGTGGAGGATGAGGCTCATTTCCTGCTGCGGTGCCCCAAATACTCAGATGTGAGGGAGACTGACTGATCTCTGCCCAGACTTCACCTCCATGGAGGAGAAAGAGAGACTCTCCATACTGCTGGGGGAAGAGGAGAACACAGCGGCCATAGCAGCACAATATATTACTGCCTGCCATAGACTGAGAGGAGCCTGATATACCATGGACTCCTATACCCCCACCCTGGATGTGTCCCCATCACCCAACCTTACCCAATTATTTCCCACTTGCTTTGGCAATACTAAAATGTATTTAGTCCTATCAATAAAGCTGATTTGATTTGATATAAGATAGATAGATATGAGATAGCTAGATAGATAGAAAGATAGATAGATGGATGATACAAATATAGATAAATAGATAGCCAGATGATAGATAGATAGATAGATAGATAGATGATTAGATATATATGTGATAGATAATTAGATAGATAGATAATAGATTATAGATAATTAGATATATGATAGATAGATGATAGATAATTAGATGGATGATAGCCATAGATATATAATAGATAACATTAGACCACCATTGTGTATTCCTGGAGAACCCCTCTAATGTCTGAGGACCCAGATTCCTCTCTGCCCACCCCTGTGTACGGTAATACATCACAACTCACCCCACCACTCTGCAAAAGTAATTGCCGCTCATCAGCTTTGTTTGGATCCATTTATAATTATTTCCATATTTTCTTCTATTTTAATTCTATTTCTTCTATAATCCAATGTTTTTGTTTTTTCCTTTACCGCTGAAAGTTCATTTTTTTTTTGCTTACAAAAAAAAAAAGAAAAAGAGCAGCCTACTCCATTGATTTCATTTGACTTTGTGTAAGACGAGATATTTAAGCAACTCTGTAGTTTCAGGGATATAAAGTGACCTCGGTTCAGCAAGGTCCACTAAAATTACATCTCCCGGTGCAGTTATGGGAGAGCATAAGCCTGGGGGAAGTACATTGTCATTCAAAAGTCAATTTTACTAAAGCATTAGGAAAGCACATTCACACTAATGGTTGTACGGTCAATCAGAAAGAAAAACCTGCTGGAAAATAGATCTGCTCCATGCTTCGCTGCTGCTGCAGTTTGATCAATATTGTTTTTGAATGTGCCTTCTCGGCTTTATCTGTAGCATCTTCTGTAGGGAATATGGCTGCAGCCGCTGCTAAGGCCGCTCCACTATGAACAATTATATAAGTAGCAAGTAAGTTTGTTTCAGATAGATTCTCAGCCGGAGGGCCCCGGGCTCCGACGCAACATAGAAAATGCTTTATTTTGTGCAAAGGGGAATTCTATTTAACTGACTACAGCCTCTACTACTTCTGTCAAGAGGCTCTCGAGTAAATTAAATTGTCACAAAACAGCAACTACATTACTATAGCAATCATTCCAAAATGAAGCACCTTGGGTTTTGACACACGCAAGGTAAAAATTAATTGTGGATTTGTGTTTCCTCATTTTGTTTTAATTGAGGGGGGGGATCTAAAGCGAAGCATAAATATGTTTAGGCTTTGTTACATTGTTACACAGACACAGGTCCATCAAGTCCAACCTATAGTCCAGAGGAAGGCAAAACAAAACAAAAACCCTATGAGATGGATGCCAGTTATTCCATATTAAGAGGAAACTCCTTCCCAAGTCTCAATCTGGCAACCCAAAAAAATCCCTGGATCTACGTCCAATTTCCCCCCCAAAAAAATCATAACTTGTGCTATAAGTACATTCAAAAAGGCATCTAGAGGAAGCTTTAGAACTTGTACAATGATTGAACCACCACAACCTCCTCTGGCATACAGCTCCATAGTCTCACTGCTCTAACAGTAAAGAATCCTGGCAAGATGTAGACGATGTCTTCTTGTCCTAGATACAGGTCTAGGTATAGAAAGACTATTAGAACAAGACCTGTCCCATTCATTCATGTTTTTGTTGTAATTGTAATTACATCTTCTCTAAGCCGTATTTTTCTTTGTTCGGCAGTCCATCCATCCCCTAAATTGCCTTGTGCAAATGTTCGTAGCTTTAAAAACATCTGTAAAAGAAAACATTAAAGGGGTTCTTCACTTTCATTTAACTGATGATCTATCCTCTGGATAGATCATCAGCTTCTGAACGGCCGGGGTCCGACACCCGGGACCCTCGCCGATCAGCTGTTTGAGAAGGCAGCAGTGCTCCAGCAGCGCCGCGGCCTTCTCGATGTTTACCGCCGGGCCACCCGCCCACTGACGTCACGACTTGTATCAACTAGAGTGGGCGCGGCTAAGCTCCATTCAAGTGAACAGAGCTTAGCCGCGCCCACTCTAGTTGATACTAGGCGTGACGTCAGTGGGCGGGCGGCCCGGCGGGTAAACAGTGAGAAGGCCGCGGCGCTGCTGGAGCGCCGCTGCCTTCTCAAACAGCTGATCGGCGGGGGTCCCCGGTGTCGGACCCCGGCCGATCAGAAGCTGATGATCTATCCAGAGGATAGATCATCAGTTAAATGAAAGTGCAGAACCCCTTTAATAAGACTTTATAGGCTGACATTCACTCGAGGCAGGGTAAGGCTGGCCCACCACAGTACCAGGGGATCTTCTGGAGGGCCCAGACTCTGATATCAGAATGCATCCCAATGATCCAGGAGAAAAAAAACAAAACATTGTGGCTGTCTTTAGAGCCATTCACTTTATTCAAGGTATTGGGGTTAGGCCTCAAGACCATTTTATTCTGGTGCGCTCAAGGAACCCCAGTCCAACACTAACTACAAATCTTGAGACAGAGGAACCAGTAACTATTTGGGAATAACATTTTTCCATTTGAGAATAAAATTTTTCCATACATGTGTGTTTCTACCGGGTTTGCATTCATAGCAGCTGATAAAGTGCCCAACAGCTAAGGGTGCCCACCCAGGTTCAGGCACATTGTTGAGATCTGCTGACCCTTTGAGACATCAGTAAGGATCTCAACTCATTAACCCCCATCAATGTTTTCTTCTGATCTGCCACCATGGCATACCAATGGTGGAAAATCTACTTAAACTTGTCTTACATGGGAACTGATATCAAGTAGTGACATTTTGTCTTTGACCTAAACAGGATTTAACCATTACACCATATGTTCCTAAAAAATTTTGGGGATATTGTGTGTCCAGACCGCATATTTTTAATGTTTCTCTAAAACTTTAGAGAATATGAAATGAGTCGCTTAGCAATACATTTGTAATCTAAGAAATGGGAAGATTAATGTCTAACTTGAGCTATGGCTTCATCTGAAATATTTGCGAAGTCAAACCAGAAATGATTAATTTGAGGGTTGTTATGGAGTCACAATTTGATATTCTTCAATGTGTCCTGGCTGATGTCACTATTGGAGCAGCAGAAACACATTTTTGAAACTCTCCTTTAAAGTGGTAGAAAACATGCAAATTGATGGACTAGAACGGGGATCAGCAACCTTCGGCACTCCAGCTGTTGTGAAACTACAACTCCCAGCATGCTCCTTCTACTTCTGTGGGAGTTTAGAGAACAGCCAAGCAAGTGTGCATGATGGGAGATGTAGTTTCACAACACCTGGAGTGCCGGAGGTTCCTGACCCCTGGAAAAGAATATAGGGTTTTAGTCAGGCATCAATACTGGAACATCTTTGGTGGCCACGAATGTCAGTACTGGCAAAAGTCCTGTTGCTTCAAAGTAAGCTTTAACTTGCTGTACACAGAAGATGTCAATCAGCCAGAATGCGGCCCATCAATAATCTGTGAGATCATTCTTGCAAACAACTTTGTTCAGCAACATACCAGACTATACTAGCTGATCACAGAAGTCAATAAAACCAAACAATGGAAATGTAAAAGTGGCAAATATTCTGCTGAATCTGGTCAATCATGCCACACACTATAATTTCAGTCAACCATGGACAAAAACTTCTAAATGCACATTTCTTGCCAGATATAGTCTGCCATACAGTAAGAAGTTCTAAGACAGTAACTGAAATCCTAATCGTATTAGGTCATATATTGTGAACTAGAGCAAAATGTGTCCAAACCACAGATTATTGGAATTTTGATCTTCCTTGGAACCTGGTCAAGAGTTCCCTGGAAGACATGAAGGACAAGAGCTATCAATAAGGACATCAAACTAATTTTCACCCTGTTGCAGATTATTTTGAAGTAACAGAACAAGTCAAGACTACCAACCTCTTCCTCCCATCTACAAGAATTCTCATGAACTGCACCAGTTCTATGAAATGCCCTACTCCAAGCAATTACGTTAATTCCCAACATCCACAGTCTTAGGAGCTCATGTGTGATAAATTTGCAACAAATCAAAGTGCAAACTCAACTGTTAAAGTTTAATATTTGGTAGACCCAATGAATCCTATTAGGGTTGGACTAGATCACCAGAATACCAGAGGTTCATCCAATAGGCTCAGGGTGTGATGTAATAATGGTTCACAAAGATCCAAAAGAAATCAACCTAATTTCTAGCAAATCATACAATAACTATTTGATTAAAAGTACATGTGCACATGTTCTGTATACCTGATACAAGAAATAGAGGCATTAAAAAATTATATGTAGACTCTAAAAAACGGAGACTATTGATTTGTATGTCACCCTAATAAAACATACAATAAAGAAACCCCTCTCTATATCACTAGCTTGGATTTCAGGATGACTTAGTACTGGAGGTAGATTTAAAGAGGACCCAGGCTGATGTGCTGGCAATAAGCCAGCATACAGACATGGAGAGCGGCGCTCAGGGATCTCCCTGCACTTACTATTATCCCTAGGCGCCACTCCATTCTCCCAGTATAGGCTCCGGTATCTTCAGATTTTCGGCTCAACTGGGAGGAGCCTGCCGGCGTCTCCTTCTCCCAGACTGTAGCGCTGGCCAAACGCAGCGCTCAGCTCATAGCCTGAGAGTATTTTTTTCTCTCAGGCTATGAGCTGAGCGCTGCGATTGGCCAGCACTCCAGCCTGGGAGAAGGAGACGCCGGCAGGCTCCTCCCAGTTGAGCCGAAAGTCAGAAGATACCGGAGCCTCCGGGAGAACGGAGCGGCATCCAGGGATAATAGTAAGTGCAGGGAGATCCCTGGGCGCCGCTCTCCATGTCTGTACGCTTAGTTTAGATTTTTTATTGTAGTTAATGGTCCTCTTTAAGCCCAATTTGGCCAAATAAGCTGTCTGATTCAATTTGGGTCCAAATAAACACACATCGAAAGTGCTCCAATTGCATGGAAAAGTCTCTCTTTCTCTCCTCCAAAATCAAATCACACAATATAAAGATCAGAACATTTTAGAAAATTTGCTCATCAATTTGCTCATCTCTACTTTGGAAAATATGACCAAACAATATCAAGTTCTACTGTTGCACCCCTATAAAAAAAAAGCCACCCTGATGGTACTGGAAACCCCTTGTATGAAAATCCTGCACATTTCCAAAAACATATTTTTGTTGTGTTAACTAAAAATCATATTGATTACAGGAATTACTGATGTATTATTACATTTGTTTCAGCACTTACATGCAATTTACTCTTCTGTTTGGCACAAGTCCACCCAGGAATTAATAACCGTGTTTTAACAGACAAAAACAAAATTTTATTTTCAATATTTTTTTTGGTCCTTTTAATGGTTCTTGATTAAGGTAATGCATTCAATCCCTTAGAGTCTAATTGCATATGTGACTGTGTGAAATGTATAATTACGCAGTTCTGTTCTCTCTGTATGCCATAGGAAGGTCACTTTACAATTATGGAAATTTTTCCAACTGACTTGCGCTATATCGACGATGTCTTCACTGATGCTGAAGCCCCATTGATAATGATCGTGTCCCAGAGATCAAAACACTTTCAATATAAAATCCTGTTTCCCATATTATACTTAGCTCTTGCTATGGCAGTTAGTTGTGATAACTAAAATGGTAATCTACTGGATGCTCGTCCAACTCTAAAAGCATATTTACACAAAAACTCCATGTGATAGATTCAGCTGGAGGTCTGCTTGACTAATTCTTACAAATTGTCCTATGAAACGCTACAAAATTTTTCCCTCATGAAATCATGAAAGAATACTATACAAACAATTAAAATTCAATTTCAAAAGAAATAGATTTTTTTTACAGCTTCAAGGGGGATAATAGTATGATACGGAGCCGGGATACTTTTTCAGTGGCGTTTAGCTTATATATCGGCTACTCCCTCCTGATGGTAACACATGCTGTGGTAAAGCAGCGGGGAGCTTTTTACAACTCAACTACAAGACAGCTTAGAAATAGCTTGACCTTGAATTAGATTTAAACTCTTTTGAATTGGTCTCCGAGAAAATATTTCTAATAAAAGAAAACTTATATATTGGAAAGTGAGAAACTAGACAATTATTTGGACTTTTTTTTTTTTAAAGAACCTTGGTGTATGAAAATAAAATAAAACATTTCTCAAGGATTTTTGCCTCATTAGACATAACTTGGTGAGACAGATAGATACCACACAGTCCTTTAGCCCTCAGGACCACTAACTAAATGAGACAACGGTCAGCAGAGGTTTCAAAATATTGGGCAAGCCACAAAAATTACATCAGTTCATATCATGTTTGGTCTGGATTTATTAAGGTCTTCAAAGATATTTCATCTTCAGACAGTGATCAAAAAATCATGGTAAAAAAATTGGTGGCAGGGCATTATTGTAAGATTAGTAGAATATACTGTACATATATATGTTATCAGTCCTGTACACTGCAAATCTCAAACTGGGCACAATCTCACACATTGTCAAGTGTCGAATATTCTTAATGCGTTAGTAGACCGTTGTCCAAAATGATGGTGCAATGTGAGATAACTATGAACACAGCCTCTATAACCATTAACAATTCTGTGGCATACCTTTCCTTTTGGCTCAGGATATTTGAAAGTGAGTGCCATCAGATGATCAGCTTTGAAAAAAAACAACCTCTTGCATTACTCTGTTGGGAGTTGTAAGTAACTCTCAATTTTTTTTTATCAAAGAAGGTAACAAAATAGATAAAGAAGAACACATCTGAAAGTAAAGAACAGAAATTAAAGAAATTCTTTCAATTTAATTGGGGCTCACTTTTTGACAAACACACCGTCTGGCTCGATAAAATACATTTGACCCAAATCAAAAGTGCTCTAAGTTTCCCAAAAAGTCTCTATTTTTCTCTTTACAAAATTTGGGTTGGTTATTAGAATTTCTGAAAAATTTGGGTTGGATTGCTAGATTTTAGAATTCATTAGATAATCTCTAGAGAATGGACAACAGTAAAGGAAGAACCACTAATGACCCATGATGCCAGTGGTGGATGGATGTTAAGTAAAACAGCTGCAGGCTCCCTTCCTACTTCTTCCACGATCTTCGGCAGATGGGTAGTTATTATGAAACTTACCACAATAATGGTCAGATGGCCATTGTCTAAGGGATCTCTATTTTCTACCCTTAACTCCATCATGTAAGTGTAGATTGCCTGACCCCCGAAGTAATCACCTGTTAGCAGCAGGTGCCCTGCTAAAGTACTAATGTGACAATGATAAAGATTAGAAGGTCAGGATAGGTCAACACCAGGAAGACAGTCAGAGATGGGCATGAGTACCAGAGACAATCCAAGACATAGCATAAGATCAACATCCATCCAACAAGAAAGGTATCCAACATATATCCAATGACAGAAAAAAGCAAATTTCATCACCAGGATCAGACAGATCTTAGGGGGGAAAAAAATCTAAGGAAATAAAAACTCCGGGTTACAACTCTTAATCTTTTATGTTTTTAATTAAAGTTAAAAAGTTACCTCTGACTGGTTGCCTCAGTCATTGAAAGCAATATCCCTATTTGTTGAGCTGTAATATTTTTTGCATAAACTCTATTATGGTCCATCTATCAAGTACCCAACAACTATTCAGATGACCGGAGTTATTGAAAATACTGTTACGTTGGCTCGGGTCATGGTGCAGACAACACAACCTGCAGCAGATGAATAATCATCGGAGATCCATTGCCGAGCAGATGGAAATTCAACTGGGGAACATTACATTTCCCTTACCACAGATGGCTAAATAGCATTGTATGCAGAACACTTTTTGCCTCACTGAAGCCGAGAGAATGCTGTATATCTGGATATCTAGTTACAGTTTTATCAGGACTCTCGAATACAAGATCAGCTGTTTAGATAAAGGGCAGAATGACATTAATCTCTGAAATCTACAAGAATCTGAGAACCTCCAACACGGGCCAGAAAATCAACTGCTCTTTCCAATATTATACAGTACATGTCTATGGATTACAAAAGATGCCTACATTACATTAAGAAGTATGAGAATGACAGCACAGAGACTTGAAATGCATTAACATACCTTTAACTTGTGTTATGACTCACAAGCACTCAAGGCAAGCAGAGCTCCTTTTCTTGCCATTGTAAGCCTTTAAGGAGTATTTCTTTGGATCAGTTCTTGGATAGATAAAAGTTAAGTAGTTCTCCTACTTAATAAAGCTGAAACTGCTGAAGTTGGAAAAGACCAGGGCATAATGATTAGTGGACACCTAGGAATCAGTAAACCATTGGTCAGTACCAGAGACTAGAGCATCAGAGCCTGGGGGATTGGACTGATGGGCTCCAAGGGCTTAGCAATTGTATAAGTAAACACCTTAGTTACATTACATTAACTGCACTCCTTGTAGAACAACCCTCAGTTAGTGGCACGTGTCCATTATATTGCATTATGGATATTCTTTGGTGCCTTGGTCCCTTGTTCATTTATTTTGCCCCCCAGCCAGCAGTACCTACTCACAAACTGATATACACAATTTGTCTGACGTATATCTGTCGCAGATTGCTGCGCAAAGGTTATTTGCGTTGCAATCTGCAACTTTTCCCCAATCACACCTGGTCTAAAAAAGGGCAAGTGGTATGTATGTGTGGGGCGGAGAAGGTGACATTTATAATTTTCTATGCCCGTTTTAGGCATAGAAAATGTTCTAAATCTACGCCAGCAAGGAAGCTGGCATAGATTTAGGCAGGAGGATGCGCCGAAGTTATGCAGAGGTATCTACATAACTTTGGCAGATCCACCGCCAGCGTCTAAAATGGCGGTCTTAATAAATGACCTCTATAGTCTTTAAAGGAACACTGATGGAGATCCCCAGGAATCCACAGGAGTTCTTCTATTTGCAGAGGGTTAAAATGCCATAGCTTCACCTTGGCACAGTAATGCCATTGCCCATGGGTTCAATGACCACAGAGAAGTGTTCTGTCCCTGCCAGGCGCCAGCATTACCCTGCTGCTGAATATACATCATGAAAAACCACAAAATCTGTATCTGATTTGCAGTTAAGAGACCATAGTAATAATATATTTAGGGAAACTGCACAAGATGGAACCATAATGTTAAAATAAAACTCCACTAAACTAACCGACCATTAGAAACACAAAGACAGGCTCATTTCAGGCTAATGTCATAATCCAGAATGTTAGTTCAATTTAAGGCACATTGATTTTTGCATCCCCCTCCCCACCTTGTATGATGCGCGCTGACATTTATTTTGCTGGGTGCCGTACATTGAGAGTTTAATTTAATGTTTATTTTTTGCAGCTATTTCCAGACTCGGAGAGAAAAGACCTTTTGAATTGGTTTGAAAATCATTAAATTCCCCTCCATATTTTATGTACCGATGTGCAAATCCAAATCTTTAGATTTTCTCCAGCCGGCTTTAAAATGTTCTGGTGATTAGGGGCAAGTGGAACAAAGGCGATGAGATTATATACTAAAAATGCGAAGAGACAATGCAAGGACTTTTTATTAGTTGGTGTAATATATGCCGACGATGGAAGGATTTGTAAAAATATACAAGGGGGTGAAGGGCAGAGAAATGCAAATCACACTTCTCGTTTCTTCAAGCTTTACTTTATTTCCATCATTTCTCTTGTTCTATGGTAGGCTATCCTTATCATCTATCAATCCACCTGGATATTAGACCTCATGCCCACTTCTCCAAAATGGTTCAGTCCAAGCTTCGAGGTGCACAGAACCATAATACATTGGTCATTGAGTCTATAGACCCATATAGAATCCAGCAGGGTAGAAATCATGGCATGCTCCATGGGGTTGACTTCTCATGAAGTTGATCCCTGTCTAGGCATGTAGACATCATATGGATGGGGAACCATTGCTTTGCATCTCCTTTACAAGCCCATGTGAATGGGTTCTATGCAGGGCCGGTGCAAGGATTTTTGCCAACACAAGCTAAGCTATATTTTGCCCCCCCCCCCCCCACCAGCTCACCTGGTCCTGGTCCCGTCTGTAGCAGCTGGCTTCTCCTCTGTCTGGTCCTGTTATCTTCTCTCTGCATCAGACAATCGCTGGTTTGAGAACCATATTTTTCGCCCTCTAAGACGCACCGGCCCATAAGACGCACCTAGGTTTTAGAGGAGGATAATAAGAATAAAATATTTTCTATTGCACCTCAGGTCTGACCAGCAATAAGACCCCCAATGTTAATCAGACCTCATGATCAGACCCCCAATGCCTTAGATCCGCCCCCCAATGTCAGCCATCAGCCCTCCATGTCAGCCATAATGCCCCCATGTCAGCCATTATGCCCCCATGTCAGCCATTATGCCCCCCATGTCAGCCATAAGCCCCCCATGTCAGCCATCAGGCCCCCATGTCAGCCATCATGCCCCCATGTCAGCCATCAGCCCCTCATATCAGCCATCATGCCCCCCAGGGGCGAAAAATGCAGGGTATTTAAAAAGAAGTTTAATTTTTTCGCCCCCCCCCCCCCCCCGTCTCTGCACCCTAAGGCAGCCGCTTGGTCTGCCTTATTATAGAGCCAGCCCTGGTTCTATGTAATACTACTTTTGTCCAGAAATTACTTAGCTTATCCAGGAAAAAATTGCCTTTTGTTGGGGATGCCTTAGTTGCTACTTTCTGACAAGTAGAAAGGATAACCTTATTAATATGGTGCCCTATGAATACACCACAAAGTCCATACCTAACCACAGGGGATCCATATACTTCCATATCAGCTTTGGTGTAAGCAGGAGACATTAAAGGGTAATAATAATTAAATACATATATCTTTATCTCAACCATACGAACCAACCCCAATACCATCAAATCTCAAGAATAAATCCACATTTTACCCTCTTGTAAGTAGAGGTCCTCACCTCGAAAGTTTTTATAATTCAGTACTTGACGACATCAAGTCACTGATCACCCCAGACCAAAACAACCCCTCATCCACAGAACCCAATAACCTTAGCCCCCTTGAAAGGAAAGCTTTAAAGAGTCTCAGAAACAACAAAGAAATTGTAATTAAAAATGCTGACAAAGGAGGCGGAATCGTTATTATGGACCGCGAGTATTACATTGTCGAATCAAATAAAATACTATCCGACCTTACTGCAGGGTACTTGATAATGACCTCACTGGGCTTTAAAAAAAATCCCTGATAGAACTGATAGATTTTAGATTCACGCTTGGAAAACAGAGAAACAGTACCTTTCAATATCACATCCATCTACATCCCAATTTTATTTCTTACCCCAAATTCACAAGTCCGTTGACAACCCCCCAGGAAGACCCATTATATACGGCATCGACTCTCTCACATCAAATCTCTCAGCATACGTTGATAAATTCATCCAAAACATGTCTTACTACTTCCATCTTATCTGAGGGATACTTTCTATCTAATTTATCTTCTAGATTCTTTCCAATGGTGCGAGGGGTGTATATGGGCGACTTTAGATGTATCTTCTTTATATAATAATATCAAACATGAGCTAGGTCTCCCATCCATAAAACACTTCCTCAAGACAGATCCCACCATGCCCATTCTTCAAAAAGAATTCATTTTGAGAGCTATCGAATTTATACTCCACCACAATTATTTTTAACGAGGTCTTCTACATTCAGAATAAGGGGACTGCAATGGGGACAAAATTCGCCCCCTCATACGCTAACCTCTTCATGGGGATTTTTGAGAAGCAATGTGGCCTACTCTCCCACCCCAAAATTAGGTTTTTTCGTCGCTATATTGATGACATCATCCTTATCTGGGAGGGTAGTGCCGGTGAACTTCAATTGTTCATCGAAAAACTCAATAACAATTATTGGGGACTCACCTTCAGCCTGAAATACAGTCCTACTGAAGCTATCTTCCTTGACATACATCTTACTTCAACATCTGATGGAATCACTCCGAAAACCCATTTTAAGAAAGTAGACACTAACAGCTACTTAGATTACACCAGCTGTCACCACTCAAAATGGAAAAGAAACATCCCGTACAGTCAGATAAAAAGAATAAGGAGAAATTGCTCAGACAGTTCCAGCAACTGCAGACCCTCCAATACCAGTTCAGGGAAAATGGCTATCCAAAAAAACTAATTAGCAACTCTATGAAAAGAACTATGAAGGAGAGCCAAAAAGATGCGTTAAAACCAAAAATGTCAGAACCAAAACAACATAAAAATCGGAAAGACCCACAATTTAATCTGATCACTAGATACAAAAGAAAACATGCAAAGATCCGATAGATACTAACGAAACACTGGGAGATCTTCCAAAAATACCCCATCTTGAAAGACAAAATACCCCGCGTCCCTTTAATGACGTTCAGAAGAGCACAAACTTTCAAAAACATTATCGCACCCTCCTGCCCCAAGGTCAAAAAAGATAAAGAACAAACACATTTCCCCCTGGAGGTGGACTATCCTGTTACAAAAGGGGCCTTAAAATGTAGAACTAAAAGATGTAAATGTTGTGACATGATCACTCACGACACAAAAGATGTCAATATTCCCTCCTCTAAGGAAATGTTCACCTTAAAACACAAGATGAACTCTGGTACTAGGAATGTTATATATTTGCTACAATGTCCATGTAAAGTACAGTACGTTGGTAGAACGACCCAAACCCTCCGTCCGTGAGAGGATGAATGAACATCGTTCAAACATTAACTGTGGAATATTGGCACATAGCGTCTCCCGGCACTTCTCAGAACAGTGATCCCTCCCACCATAAAGTAACCCCCTTAGAGTGGATCCCACATTCTCACCAACAGTTATGTAGGGAGGAGATGTACTGGATTTACCGGTTGAATACTTTATCTCCTTTCGGACAAAACGAGTCCCTAGAATACCGTATGTCAACTACTAGTCGCTAATCAACGAGATTGATAATTAGATTTTCATCTTTTATACAATATCCTAGTACAACAACAAAAAAAACTATATTATTTTTACATTTTTGTTTATATCTTTATTTATATCTATATTTATATATTTATGTCTATAAAAAATTTATATTTTCGTCGAATGTGGTCTTAATGGTTATCAACTTCTATCAGCCATGAATTACCTTACCGATTATTTTATTTATGCTTTTTTATACCTTAACGTATTTTATGTCTCAAACTTTTATACACAACCACAACAAAAATAATGCAGATACTACACATGTTTTCATATAGATTTATATATATATTTTTATAGACATGTATACATTTAATTTTTATTTTTTTATTAACTAATAATCCCCCTATTGATGCTTTCATATAGAGACATTAAGTCCTCTCCAGTCACCACATATGATCACCAAGAACAGGAATCTAAAAACTGGACACCAGGCACTGGGGCATCTGATCGATGGAGATCAAACCACTGAACATCAAAGTCTAGGTTAAAAAAAGGGGCCAAACAAGATGAGGGTAGTGGGGCAGAAGAGTGGCCTGAAGATGGAGTGCCACCATAGGTGGTGATTGGGCAGAGATGTAATGTTTGCAAAATAAGGTAGTGCCACACAATGCCTAGGGGTTACTGCGGTATGGTTGCAGCCTTATGCTGATTCTATGCTGGGCCCTGTTCCCATGTACACATATGTGCGTGCATCATGTGAGCGCTGAGAGTCGCTGTGCAGTTGGATACAGGCAGCCCCCATGTGTGGGAATGAAATGTGGAGGGGACAGGGCTGCTATTTCCATCGCTCTTACAAATGATAGGGTCTCCGCCGAGTAATTTCTATGTTCTCTTCATGATCACTTAATAACAGAGGAGCCCCCCCATTGGCATTCTAGTGATGAATACCATAAATTATCTTGTAGGAAACTGGAGGATAAGTCTGAATTAGGCCAGAAAATTCATGTCACAGCTGCTGAGGAGGGGAACGGAGTCAGGCACCGAATGCCTCCAACATTAGCAGGAGGGGAGGGTTGGCGGCTTGGAAATTCTGCATGTCGTATGGAACTGGTCGTGTAATGTGATGGGAAAATAGGAGTGCTAGTTATTTCCAACCTCCTTGTGAGTCTGTGGTTAGGGGTGTACCATCCACGAGGCTCTGACTGCAGGGGGCAGCAATTAGGTAGATACAGTATGAAGCCTATTCCTACGATATCCTGATTCTGTCAACTCTCCATTTCCAGTGCTTTATTAATCCGCATTGTGTTTTAATTAAAGGGTTTGTCCGAGTTTTTGCAATTTATGGACTATCCTCAGGATTGGTCATCAATATCAGATCGGTGGGGGTCCAACTCAAAGCACCCCCATCGATCAGCTGTTTGAAGAGACCATGGCACTCGGTGATACCTGCAGCTGAGGCCAGCGACGTCCCATGCATCAGTCACATGACCTAGGCGCAGACCCATGCAAGTAGATGGGGCTGAACTGCAATACCACGCACAGCCACTATCCAGTAGACGGCGCTGTGCTTGGCAAGCAGCTGATCGTGGGGATTATAGGAGTCATAAAGGTCATCAATATTAAAAATCTAGAAAATCCATTTAACTTTCCAAATACTGTATTTATTTGTATGTCTTTTTCTGCAATCACATCCAAATCTTACATGCTCCCTTCTGGTCTGGGGCATGACACAATCTAATATTTTGAGTGTATTGTATTGCAGAATCTTAGCTAATAACGTTAATATTCTTCATTTTCCATGCAGCTTTGAATGTGATCAGAGTAAGGCTACATTCACATGACAGTGAGGAAAACGGGCATTAAAAACGGACACGCTGTCAGCTTTTTTTGGCCATTCTGCGTCCATACTTGCATCCATTTCCGGGTCGCCTGTCCATTTTTAATGGCAATTTCGCATCAGTTTTTAATGGACGTTTTTCACTCCTGCAGTGCTCTCACAGTATACATAATGCCCCCCATGGTGCCCTTACAGTATACATAATGCCCCCCATGGTGTCCCTAGTATGAATAATGACCCCCATAGTGCCCCCCATTATAAAAAATGCCCCTATTAATGCCCCCCAGTTTGCTTCTGTTAAAAAAAAAATTACCCCATCCACTTGCTCATGCAGGCTGTTAAAAACGGCTCCAATGATTTCAATGGGGTCCGTCTGGCCGTGAAAACGGCCAAAAATAGGATGTTGCCTTTTTATTTTATGGCCGTTTTTCACTGTCATGTGAATGTAACCTAAAAGACAATGGCAAAAATGTTATCCGCCTATGTCATTTGCTGTTTTGTTGCACAAGAATCCGTGGCATTGTAATTTGGATCCTCAAAATGACATTGGCAGAAACCAAGGAGAGAATCAAACGAACAAAACTGACTTTGCAAAATCGGAGATTCTCTGGATTCCAGGTTTCTGACAGCAACAAATCACCTTGTAAAGGTTACGGTGAGAATAGATGGGACGGAGGAATAAACTCGTCTTCTGCAATGTGAAGCATCGGAAATAGCAAACGGGATGTACATGTAACCTCTCACATACATCGTACCAGACTGTCCAGTGGAACAAGGTCATTACTGCCAGAGGGGCCCCCAAACCAAATCAGAAGAAGACACTAGGATACTATCATATTACAGGGGATCGAAAATGAAGGTCAATGTGGAGAAACGTAAGGGCAGGCACTCGGCCCAAGGAAGCAAAATGGATGATTATGTAATAGATAGGTACACACTGGGTAAAATGTAATTAAAAAAGACTTGGGGAGGTGGACAGTACACATAACTGTAGTGCTCAATGTCAGGCAGCTGCTGTCATGGCAAGAAAAGTCATGGGATGCATCAAAAGAGGCCTGGATGCTCAGAAGAGCAAAGTTTTGGCTCTTTACAAATCACTAGTCAGACCACACATGGAGTGTTGTACAGTACTGAGCACCTGAGTATAAGAAGGACATAGCTGAACTAGAGAAGGAGGAGAGGACCAAGGTAGGACTGCAGGACAAAGAAAGGTTACAATATGGCTTAGCAGAGATGAAGTTACAATGTAAAAATACATAAACGGACGGTGCAATGGCCGTTTTATACTTAGACCTGAAACCAGGACAGGAAGACATCTTCTACCTCTGGAGGAATTAAGGTTTTATCATTAACGTAGACAGGATTCTTCACGGTAAGTGCAGTAAGACTATGAAGTACTCCACCAGAGGAGGTTGACTAAATCTAGAATGACCTGGTTGACTGAAGTGTAATAATATTACAAGCTATTGTTACTATATTTATGGAGATCGATGTTTATCCAGGAAGTTATTATGATTGCCCTATGTGAAGTCAGGATTCAATTTCTCCTTGAATATAGGGTAATTGACTGGTGGCCGCTTTTCAATAGCAATTGTTGGGAGAGACAAGAATGAGATTGTGATGTCAACAATCTATCAAATGTGTCAGCCAATATTACAAATTCATTGGAATGAAATGTAGTCAACCTTAAGCAAGGTTCTACTGATGGTCCAGTGTCCTATGTGGGGAGACCTACTTAGTCCTCTTGTCTGCTCGACGCTTTTGAAAAGCTCTACTGACCAAGCCAAATGTTCATATTGCATGGTGTACAGAAGAACATTAAAACCCTTCACTGTACTCATCTATGGAGGTGCCAGTTCATGCACCCCACCATTATCTGTTTGAGAAGTAAAACATTAAAGGCACACTTTACACATTGTAGAGGTATGGTGATGTCACCAGCCTAGTCCAACTGCCGTCTTAATCCATTGCTGATTTTATACGGTTCATGGACCTTGCTTAGGGATGGCTTTGAGGGTTCTTCTTCACTCTTGTAAGTATTGAAAGGTAACTCTTTTTCAGCATTACCAAAATGTAAACAATGCCACTTCTGATTAATTAACATGTGTCTGCAATTTTTAGTTTTGGTGTACAAGGCAATGGTATTGTGCAGGCACAGATTTGATGAGGACATTGAATGACCAGAAGAGAGATAATGGAGCAACAGATAGGTTGTTGATGGTCACTGGAGTAGAATGTGCTAATGAGGTGCAACATTATCAAGTGGTCTCATGGACAGCCATGTGTGATCCATATGATACAGAATTAGATTAAATACATAACTAAAAGCCAAGGAAAACTTTTTAGTAACCAAGACATTTAAAGACTTCAGCACAATCAATGAGAACAAAATACTGTCTCCTGTGATCAACCTGAAATGTTGCAGCTTGACTACTACTGGGCCTAGGATAAGAAATCTGCCACCTGCAATGAAAAGCTACACAATAGACACAACTTGGATCCAAAATATCATATATAAGGAGGCCATACATTTTATGGTCATATATAAGGAGGTCATGACTTCAGAGGTCATAGATAAGAAGATTGTGACTTCAGAGGTCATAGATAAGGAGGCCATGACTTAAGTGATCAAATAATAGGGGGCCATGACTTTTAAAGACACATACAAGAGAGGCCATGACTTCAGAGGTATTAGATGAAAAGATCATGACTTCAGAGGTCATGTATAAGGAGGTTTTGACTTCAGAGACCATATATAAGGACGCCATGAGTTCTGAGGTCACACATAAGGAGGCCAGACTTCAGAGGTCATGTATAAGGAGGCCATGACTTCAAAGGTCAAAGATAAGAAGATCAGGACTTCAGAGGTCATATATAAGGAGGCCATGACTTCAGAGTTCATATATAAATAGGTCACGAATTCAGAGGTCATATACAAGGAGATTAGGACTTCAAGGAGGTCAGGACTTCAGAGGTCACATATAAGGAAGCTATGACTTCAAGGGTCGCAAATTCATAGGTCATATTTAAGAAGGCCATGACTTTAGTGGTCGTGAATTCATAGGTCATATTTAAGGAGACCATGACTTCAGAAGTCTCCTTTGTGACCATGACTTCACAGGCCATACATAACAAAGTCAGGGATCATATATAAGGAGGCCATGACTTCAGAGGTCATAAATAAGAAGATCATTATAAGTATATGTATGAGGAGGTCATTAGTTCAAAGACCATATACAAGAAGGATGCAATTCAAGGAGTCATGTAGAATGAGGTCAGAGGTGATCTGCAAAGAGGTCAGAACGTCAGAGGCCAAATATAAAAAAGTCTATATTTCTAAGGTTATGCACAAATTGGTCACGACTGCAAAGTTAATATGACACCTTAATGACTGTACACCCAAAGTATCCAGAAGACTATTCAATCAACTTAGCATGTGGCATCTTCAAAATAATAAAAAAATGTCATGAAGAAATTAGAAGATCCTAAGACCACTTCCAGCTTGGTCAAACATTCAAACTAACCTCAGTAAGACAATCATCTAATAGTAACCTAAGGAAGCACAATGGAGCTCTTCTGACTTTGCTGGTACTCTGACACATCATGATCATAGGCTACTGAGATGTCTGAGCAGCTACCAAAGCGTTTGAGTACTCAACAGTCTCAACGATACGTCAGGGCAACTGAAGAACATTACATGAGAAGGAAAAACAACCCCAAACAGTTGCTGCGATATACCTTCAACTTCCCCGCAATGCAATCCTTCAAGCACCATGTCCTATGTTGACAATATTTTATTTTTTGCAGTCAGCGTCAGTAGGAGACGCTTATTATTGCTCAAGTTGAATGTAAAAAACACTAAACTGCCACTGAAATACAAACATGGACGCCACCTCACTTCATTGTAATACCGTGTTTGATTGTGAGGCAACATGCTGCATAATGAATAAACATCTTCTAAAGGAAGTGCAAAGGCAAGATGAATTTTTCAGAGGCAAAAATAGAAGAGGAACCCTTTAAAAATACATGAGGAGCACATCTGATTGCATGTCAAGGCTCCGAGGAGAAGAAAAAATAAAAAAACAAAAAGCGGCACAACAATGAAATAAATAAGGAGAATGTAAATGGCGACAGAGATTTTGGATGTAAGCTCAGAATCTGAATAAGTTTGGTCGGTGGAAATGAGGGAGAATTAATGAATGATTACCTAATTACTGTGCAGGGGGAAATAATTCATGCACAACTGAAGGTACTTTGTAACAGATCCATTTGTTTTTTGCATAATGCGGCTTTAAAATGAGAAAAATCAACTCTGGGTGAAAATCTCAGGTAACGGGAGAATTAATTATTATACACAAGAACCCACCACCGATATTCATCATTTAGTAACCTGCATCATAAAATCAACTGTGATGATCATTATAACCGCATTATAATTGATATTTGACCACAAAACCATTATTTATTTTGGATATTTGATTTGTGGTGATTACTCCAACAAACAGGATCACAGAGAAAAGATGATAGAAGGCAGAGGAAAAATGACTATGTAATAGTAAATAGGTAACTCATTAGGAAAGTGGGTCTATATACTGACCATGGAGGCAGTATTATAGTAGTTATATTCTTGTACATAGGAGGCAGTATTATAGTAGTTATATTCTGGTACATAGGAGGCAGTATTATAGTAGTTATATTCTTGTACATAGGAGGCAGTATTATAGTAGTTATATTCTTGTACATAGGAGCAGTATTATAGTAGTTATATTCTTGTACATAGGAGCAATATTATAGTAGTTATATTCTTGTACATAGGAGCAGTATTATAGTAGTTATATTCTTGTACATAGGAACAGTATTATAGTAGTTATATTCTAGTACATAGGAGGCAGTATTATAGTAGTTATATTCTTGTACATAGGAGCAGTATTATAGTAGTTATATTCTTGTACATAGGAACAGTATTATAGTAGTTATATTCTGGTACATAGGAGGCAGTATTATAGTAGTTATATTCTTGTACATAGGAGCAGTATTATAGTAGTTATATTCTTGTACATAGGAGCAGTATTATAGTAGTTATATTCTTGTACATAGGAGCAGTATTATAGTAGTTATATTCTTGTATATAGGAGGCAGTATTATAGTAGTTATATTCTTGTACATAGGAGCAGTATTATAGTAGTTATATTCTTGTACATAGGAGGCAGTATTATAGTAGTTATATTCTTGTATATAGGAGGGAGCAGTATTATAGTATGTATATTCTTGTACATAGGAGGCAGTATTATAGTAGTTATATTCTTGTACATAGGAGCAGTATTATAGTAGTTATATTCTTGTACATAGGAGCAGTATTATAGTAGTTATATTCTTGTACATAGGAGGCAGTATTATAGTAGTTATATTCTTGGACATAGGAGCAGTATTATAGTAGTTATATTCTTGAACATAGGAGCAGTATTATAGTAGTTATATTCTTGTATACAGGAGCAGTATTATAGTAGTTATATTCTTATACATAGGAGCATTATTATAGTAGTTATATTCTTGTACATAGGATGCAGTATTATAGTAGTTATATTGTTGTACATAGAAGCAGTATTATAGTAGTTATATTCTTGTACATAGGAGGCAGTATTATAGTAATTATATTCTTGTACATAGGAGCAGTATTATAGTAGTTATATTCTTGTACATAGGAGCAGTATTATAGTAGTTATATTCTTGTACATAGGAGGCAGTATTATAGTAGTTATATTCTTGTACATAGGAGGCAGTATTACAGTAGTTATATTCTTGTACATAGGAGCAGTATTATAGTAGTTATATTCTTGTACATAGGAGCAGTATTATAGTAGTTATATTCTTGTACATAGGAGCAGTATTATAGTAGTTATATTCTTGTACATAGGAGGCAGTATTATAGTAGTTATATTCCTGTACATAGGAGGCAGTATTATAGTAGTTATATTCTTATACATAGGAGCAGTATTATAGTAGGTATATTTTTGTACATAGGAGGCAGTATTATAGTAGTTATATTCTTGTACATATGAGGCAGTATTATAGTAGTTATATTCTTGTACATAGGAGCAGTATTATAGTAGTTATATTCTTGTACATAGGAGCAGTATTATAGTAGTAAAGTAGCGAGTCTCTGTTTGTTTGTGCAGCCAATATAGCATTTTTTTTTTGAACGCCATTTTTACTTTCTTCCACAATTGTTCTTATTTTTTCCTGACTAGCAGTTTCATCCAAACTACTAAGCTCAGATCTCGGAAAGTCGCTCGGAGATACTCACAGATCTGTTCTCTGCTTCTCTACCCACCGGGTTTGACAATTCCAACAACTACGTTGAAAATGATAAATGAAGGTGTCGAGGACAAGCGTGCAGGTTTCCGATCTCTGTTTGCCACCACAGCAGAACTACTCTACCATTTCTGTATTTCTTTGGGCTCCTTAACTTTTCCATCTTTTCACACGACAGATTCTTTTTTTTTCATCGTTCAAGCTGTTTTGTATTTTTTCTTCTTTTCCAAGCAAAAGTCAAGATTTGCACATTTCTACCTGACTGCCTGAGCGATGATTTTTGAGTTTTTAAAGTTTACACAGAGAGACTCCTGGGGGAGTTGTATGCTATTTATTCCTTTCCATCTGGATGTCAGTAAAGCCTGCATTACCTTTAGCTGAACAGGGCAGATGACTCAAAGGTTAGACTACATTCATGCCAAGAAGGAACCAGAGGGGGAAAAAATGTGACAAGAGAAATTTTCTCTTCTTCAATTCCACGGCTTTATGACACCAGGCTTCCAGTCATGTTTGCATGCTTATGTGTGGCAGGAAAAAAAACAATCTTCTAAACCCCGCTGCCATGCATGTCCAATGTGTCCCTCAGCAAGCTCGTCGTTCTATAGAGCTAGTCTATGGGGAGCTGAAGACTTCTAATTCTAGCCTTTGATTTTCTTGAGTTCTTTTTTTTTTCTGCCGAGCATTTTCTTTGACATTTCATTTGATTAATGAGCTGCCTATGATTTTCGGCGGTGTGTTTGAGGATTATAGATTCTTCCCCACTTAGTCAATAAGGTGATTCTCAAAAGACCTATGAAGTTAGCAAATCAGTCAGAGGTTTGAGGGCTCCTGTACAACCTGCAATTGGAACTGCATGAGTATTGGGCCATGGATGCTCTCGAGAAAATAGAAAATAGAAAAAAGTAATTCTCTGTTGATTTTGCAGCATAGCGTAAAGCTAGGGGAACCAGATTGCTTTACACTATGCTGCAAAAACACATTTTAATATCCATCATTTTAATCTATTTTGGGGGGTGTGGGGGTTGACATAGTTTTTATTGGTGTACATATGACTTTTTTTTATTTATGTATTATTTTTTTTGTTTTATTTTTGGTATTATTTTGGTAATTCGACCCAAAAATTCATTTTTTATGGTGTTTACCATGTGGGACACATTTTTGGATGCAGCAATACCCATTTTTTCCATTTTTAATAATAAGGATGAATGGGGGAAAAAGAGTATTTTGTAAAAGTATTAATATATATTATTTTTTTTTTAAATAGATTAAAAAAATCTTGGTTGGTTTTTCAACATGTCGTAAAGCTGTGGAGACAGATTGCTTTACATCATGCTGCAAAACCAGATTTTGACATCCATTATGATTTCATCATATTTTTTTTTAAGTTAAGACATCATTTTTAACTCGTAAGTGATATTTTAATTTTCTGTAAATTTTTTAATATAGCAATACCCATTTTTTTTAATTTTTATATTTTATTGTATGAATGGGGGAAAAGATTTTTTATGAGTTTTAATATTATTATTATTTTTTTTAATCATAAAATCTTCATTAAACTCTAATTTTAATCTTTAGGTCCAGTAGGGAACTTGAATAATACACTACAATACCTTGATAATATAGTGTATTGTACTTTTAACCTTATGTTATCCAATCCTATCCTCGACACCCTGTGATTGTGTTGTGCGCTCGGCTAGATTTGATTGGGGACAGATGGAGCCCCTTTCCTCTATCTAATCCCAGTTTCTATTGACTATGGGATCTGATGGGTTAAATGGCCAGAATATACCTTATGTCCAGTTCCTGCTGCTACAGGCGGGTGTCGCCTATAAAACACAGCCGGTACTCCGCCATGTATGGAGCTTGCTCAGCTCTTGAGCCGGTCCATATAATATGGTACATGTATTGCAGATATTGGGAAAGGGTTCAATGTATAAATGTATACAAATAGCTCCCCCTTGTGGTGGCTGCAGAAAGCCACAATAATTAACATTTCGGAAGGCTAAATGTTTTTCGAAGAATAATCTAAAATTTGCAAGAAAGAACCTAATGTCTCCCAGACCCGCAATGCAGATTTAATTGTCTCCAGCTCTTCTGCCAATATGCAGGAGACGTAATTCATTGTCTGCTGCCGCGCAGCGTGTATATAGGGGGCATTGTCATGAACCATGGTCATTATGTCTCAGCATTTATCAGATGCCTAAACGGCTGAGCGGGGGATGATAAAGTGAAACATCTGGCATTTTTTGATTGTGTAATCCAATTCCGAATCCCCAACATGACGCTCAGCGCCCAAACTCTGATAACTTTATTCGGTAGCAAAGTCATTTCATAACATTAAACCAATGGCGCAATTCTTCATTTTCAAGAAGAGCCTGCAAGATTATGTGCTGCTATTCATCATGAGGAGGGGCGGCGCGGAAATAAGATCTACAAGACAAATGGATTTCAGCGAGGAAGGAAAGATTTGATTTTGAAGGTTTATTGTTTAGAGCGTTGTGTGGAGTGAAAGTAATCATTGTGTGGGCTCAATCAGGAGACTATTAATTCACAGGAGCTAATAAGGGACGCACAGCGGCAGGCGCCCGCGAGACCGCCATGTCTTGTCTGGAAGCTACATTACATGCCGTACACATGAGGGAATGATGGAATGAACGGGCGACTGAACGATGAAATTTATGATAGAATAAATGGATAAATGAATGAATAATGGACTAAATGGACTGACTGAATGAATGAAAAAATTATATGATGGATGAATGAATAAACGGAATACACACGTGAATGAGTGAATGATGGCATAAATGTGCGAATGAATTAATTAATGATTAAATTGACACATAAATAATGGAATAGAAAGACTAGTAAATGATTGAATCATTGAATGAATGAGGGAATGAAAAAAAATTAGGAATGAATTATGGAATATATCAATGAATGAATGCATTATTGCATAAATGTACGAATGAATTAATAATTGAATGAATATATGAAGAATGGAATAAATGACTGAATGATGGAATGAATAAATTCATTACGTAACGAATGAATAGTGGACTATATGAGTGAATGAATGTATGGTGGCGCAAATGTGCGAAGGAATCACTGAATAATGGAATAAGTGGACTAATAAATGATTGAATCAATGAAATATATAAATAAATAAATGATTTATGAAATGAACAAATAATGAAATACATAACTAAATGAATGAATGAATGATGGTATAAATGTGCAAATGAATTAATTCATGATTAAATGAATACATGAGTAAATAAACAAATTAATGAATGAAAGACTGATGGAATAAATGAAATGCCTTTATTCCTGTGTGCTGCTGTGGGAACGCAGTGCACCCTGAAGACATCAAGCTGGACTTAAATCCGACTCAGGTGACAGGACACTGAATGACTGCAGTGTAGTACTTGCTCCCTCTATTCTACCCAACGCCTCTGTGCTATACTAGTAGTCAGTTCAGCTCTGCTACATTGGCCCTCTGCAACATCAACTATCATATCAACTTTGCTACATTGACCCTCAGTACAACCCTGCTACATCAGCTCGCAGTTCATTTCTGATACATAGGCCTTCCAAAAAGCTCTGCTACATCAGGCCTAAAGCTGTGCTATACTGGGTCACCAGTTCTGCTATACTGGTCCTCCATCTCTGCTACATTGTTCCTTCAAATCTGCTACATCAGCCTCCAGCTCTGCTACACCGGAACCCCATCTCTGCTACATTGTTCTTTTAAATCTTCTACATCAGCCTGCAGCTCTGCTACACCGGAACCCCTTCTCTGCTACATTGTTCCTTCAAATCTTCTACACCAGTCCTCCAGCTCTGCTACACCAGTCCTCCAGCTCTGCTACACCAGTCCTCCAGCTCTGCTGCAACAATGCCTAATCTCTGTTGCCTCAGGATCTGCTATGCTGGATAAGCAGCGATGTGGAACCACCTCACCAGGTGGGCACATAACAGTACACGCTGGAAAGGTGGGAGACTTTTAGGAAGAATGGACGGCAGAAGGGTCACGTGAGGTCAGAGCCTTTCCAGTGTCAGAAGGGGGGACTGGGTGCAGACAGGCAAAAGTGAAGCAATCGTATGGTACCTAATCACCGGGCAACGTCGCGTCAGTCACAAGATCACATGTTAATGGGGGATGTTTTATCAGCAGATGCCATCAGTAGAACCCTAATCATGCCAGGTGTAGATTGTGATAACACTATTGCTGTACGCCGCCCATCATCCTGGCACCAGGGGGTGGACACGACGGACAATACAGGAGCTCAGAGATGTATGACAAACCCATTCACTTAGAAGAGAACATACAATTTCCCATTTATAAGCTGAAAAGGACACCAGAGCAGAGCGATTCTAAGGGCTTATTCACACATCGCGCACTGCAATGTGTCAATGAAGGGTTATTCCAGTTCTATCGTCATCCCCTGTCCACAGGATAGGGGATAACTATTAGATCGGTGGTGGTGCCCCCACCGATCATGAGAAAGGGGGTCCCATACCCCTACACCCCCCTGAAATGAACGGAGGGGCCAGTTGCACATGTGCGTGGCCACTTCATTTATTTCTATGGGGATTCCGGAGTAGGTTTTGAGATCCGGCACAGGCTTTCAAAACCGCAGCTCAACGCTTACGTTTTGTCCTCATTTATTGTCAATGGGGACAAAAGTAAACAAACAAGACAGAGGGCAGCCGAATGCATTCTGTTCCGGTTTGTAGCGTTCCCATGCCGGACACAAAATCGCTGCAGAAAGCGTTTTTGTGTGCGGCATGGAAAACTGAACAAGCCACATCTGGCACCAAAAACCATGTAAGTCAAAAGTGCCGGATCCCGTGGTTATTGACTTACAATGGTTTTAGTGCCGGATCCGTTTTTTATTTTTTTTATTTGATTTTTCATCCATTCTGAACGGATGCATCTGGTTGTATTATTAGAACAGAAGATTTTTGCTGTTGTTTTTAGATCCCCTTCCGGATCTCAAAACCATACAGCAAAAATGCTGATGTGAAAGTAGCCGAACCCAATTAGCTATATACCGTACCCCCTCCTCAATAAATGCCTATGGGCAGCCTTAATGTGCTGTGTAGGACAGGGACAGATGGGAGGAATCAGGAAGGGTGAGAATACTCTTATTAAGCAGAAAGAAAGGTCTTAAAGGGGTTCTCTAGGAATAATGATTTTCTTGCTGTTGCTCCCAGACCACCTCCGTAACCAGAAGGCTTGTACTTACCTGTTCCCTGTCGCTCCATCTTCCACGCTGCCTCCCACATGTCTCCATACAGTGTTTAAATCCACTGTAGCATGGACATGGTCACATGCTCTGCTTCAGCCAATGATTCGCCTCTATGGTAACGTGGCCACAGGCAACACGTCACCACTGAAGCCAGTCATTGGCTACAGTGGAGCATGTGACCATGCTCATGATGCGGCGGACGTAAACTCCATGCAAGGACCAGAACATGGACATGTGGAAGGGAGTGCGGCCGACTGGAGTGGCAGGGAGTAGGTAAGCATGAACCTTCTGTTTTTGAAGGCAGTCTGGGGCCATTTGCAAAAAAAATCATTATTCCCGGAGAACACCTTTAAGGTCTCAAAACCTACCCTGAGTAGGTGGATTAAGGGGGTAATTTATGTCTGCTTTTACCCCAAGGGTTAGATCCACCCAGCTTTGTTAGTGCCCATTCCACTCACTCAGTTTCTACCTCTTGGGCAGAGGGGAGTCTGATCCCATTGGATCAGACTTGGAGTGCACTCTGAAGCTTACACTTGACGGGTTTTTACCATTATGGGTTGTCTTCTTGGATTTCGGAAAGTACTGCTTTTGGGAGGTCTATTCTGGATTCTGTTCTATCCGTATGAGGATACTTCTTGTTAATGCTCTATTATTGTGCTGCTGGTAGGAAATAAGGGAAATATTGAGATGTAACATTAATCTGTTTTCCCTTAATCCTAACAGCAGTACAAGTCTCCCTCCCTTTACTTAGGTCTTTGATAATAAGACATTAGGGTATGGCACATCAGTAGTGCTGAGCGAACTTGTGGTTTGAAGTTCGGCGTGCAAGGTTCAGGTTCAGGTTATCTAAGAATTCCGTTATGGATTCCGCTATTGTCCGTGGTAGCAGAATCCATAACGGAATTCTTAGATAACCGAAACCTGAACCTTGTCATGTTCGCTTAGCACTACACATCAGCCTTTATGGAGGGGGAGTGTATAGTTAATGAGGTTAATTATTTAATCAACTATTTTATCTGTCCTTCCTGCACACAGGGGCAGACATACTGCTGTTTAAGACTAAGGGAAACAGATTAATGTCAGAAATATTTTTTTTTTTACAATAAACACGTTGAACAAAAGATTTGGCATCTAGCAGGGGCAAATGCAACATTAAGCCAAAGGTTATATTGTAACACAAAAGTAAAATTTTTGGCCACAAAATGATTTGTTTTGGGTTTTCTTTATTTTTCTACTATAATTGCATTTTTTCCTTTTGAGGGACACCAGGAAACAAATGTCTTTGACCAAGAGATCTTGTAGACGCTGAACATGTCACATCTCGATATGTTGAGGCGATCCTGTAAAGCCGGCGCTGTCTGCCTGCTCCACTGCAACACACACAGCTGTCCCATCCCATTTTGTAGCATCATAGCATTGGTCATGTGTGAAAATTGGCTCCTGAAGGAACATGGCATGACAGGCAGGTCATTCTCTCCTCCGCCACCTAAGATATTGCTATTTTAAAATTCTTTGCATGGCTTGGCACGGCTGAGAAGCCGAGTAACCAGTCATTGGCCTGGGGTGCAGCAAGACGTTGAGTGAAACATGTCAACCCTAACTCTGCTGTAGTTAACGCTCTGGACCATGTTCTACTTATTGTTATATGACTTTGAAGTGAGGCTGGTTCCAAGTCTCCTTGTGACCTCCAGTGCCGTACACGCACGGTCAGATGTCATATCACAATCCTATATTTCTGTGGTTAATCCCCATGTGACATTCATCTGAAAACCTTTCAGCCATGGCCGTCCTTGATGAACAGTAGGGGCTTGTCGGCTTCTTTCACTTTTAACAAAAGCTCAATTGTCAACTGCATAAAAATATCGTGGCAAGCATAAAACACAAAAAATATCAAGCTGAATTTTTTCAACTGCGAGCCATTTAGGCTTCATGGCGTCTCTGGAGAGTCTCCTGCAGTTTGCCGTAAAATCAGTGTAGGATAAATTCGGTGCATCGTTATTCGTCGTTGTTATCGGTAGGCTTATTTTGCACCGAAAATTTAGTTTCAGAATTGTTTGGCACATATTTTTGTATCTTAATTAGAGATGAGCGAATTTCATATTTTGAAATTCATTCACGCTTCATTTTGGTAATAAATGAGAATTGCGTTATGGATTCCGTTACCACGGACCATAACGCAATTCAGACAAATGTGGTGCAGGTACGGGTGGCAAAATTCTGGTGCATCTTCATTTGTAAACCTAGTTGTTTCTAAGTTGTCTATTATGCTTTCCCATGCCTTTTTTTTGCAGTATACCAACGCATACCAGACCGAAGGAGGCCACAGGGGCCCTCTTTACGCCTGTCAGACCAGTGTAACCCTTTTTAACACGTGTGTCAAGAGCTTTCCCAGCGTACACGCTAAACATACATCACAAACATGATGTCAACGTAACCTTAGGCTATATTACTTACTTAGGATTGACTAGACTGGATAGACCCATGAGAAATTTTTAGCTCTGCAAAGCTTTTGGAGGTGCACAAGAATATTTTCATTCACTGACAGCAAGCTGACATATTGAAATAGGTAAGAAATTAAAACACAATGTCTTTAAATTAGAAAGGTGAAGAATACTCGCAATACAGTGATTAACTGATGATTAACTGAAAATTATGTAAAATCCCATGTAACTATTTTCAAACACTTTGCTGCGGCCAGCCATATCGGAGGAGCGGTGAAGCAGGAAGTAAGTGTCGGAGGGAGGGTTGCCACCTGGCCAGTATTGCACCGGCCAGGCCACCACTTTGCTTAGATTGCCAGAACTGTTTTTTTTTTGTTTTACCAGCAATTATTATTAATTTCATCAACTTCAATGCTTCTAAGCGGCTGACTGAGGAAGTGAAAGGAACAGAGCACAGCACTGCATAGGAGGTGAATCAGGGGGCCTGGCATCTGCAGCTGCTTAGGAGTCCCTGCTCTGACTCCATATATGGCTTAGGAGTCCCTGCTCTGACTCCATATATGGCTTAGGAGTCCCTGCTCTGACTCCATATATGGCTTAGGAGTCCCTGCTCTGACTCCATATATGGCTTAGGAGTCCCTGCTCTGACTTTATATATGGCTTAGGAGTCCCTGCTCTGACTCCATATATGACTTAGGAGTCCCTGCTCTGACTCCATATATGGCTTAGGAGTCCCTGCTCTGACTCCATATATGGCTTAGGAGTCCCTGCTCTGACTCCATATATGGCTTAGGAGTCCCTGCTCTGACTTTATATATGGCTTAGGAGTCCCTGCTCTGACTCCATATATGACTTAGGAGTCCCTGCTCTGACTCCATATATGGCTTAGGAGTCCCTGCTCTGGCTCCATATATGGCTTAGGAGTCACTGCTCTGGCTCCATATATGGCTTAGGAGTCCCTGCTCTGGCTCCATATATGGCTTAGGAGTCCCTGCTCTGACTCCATATATGGCTTAGGAGTCCCTGCTCTGGCTCCATATATGGCTTAGGAGTCCCTGCTCTGACTCCATATATGGCTTAGAAGTCCCTGCTCTGGCTCCATATATGGCTTAGGAGTCCCTGCTCTGACTCCATATATGGCTTAGGAGTCTCTGCTCTGACTCCATATATGGCTTAGAAGTCCCTGCTCTGTGTCCATATATGGAGTCAGTGCTTCTGGGAGTCCCTCTTCTTCTGCCTCTATAGATGGCTGTGTCCATCTATAGAGCCAGTGCCTTAAAGATGAAGGGGGTATCCCCAGGTGCTGTCAGTATGCTTCGAGAGACTCAGTGTATTGACGTTTTATTTAGCCTCTATTTTTAAAGTGTTTCTGTCCAGTTTCAAACCCATCACCATCTACATTGAAGGCTTAACCACTGAGCTATAGAGCTCAATGCTAATAAGTAATGGATATATTCTGGCTGAAAACCTCAGTAGTAGTTTCCCATGCATTATGTATTCATACATAGCAGAAGTATCACTTTATATATTTTTTAGTAATTGCAAATATAAGGCATGAAACCGGGACAATAAGCCTTCTGAGTGACCCCTCGTGGCTAGTAATATTAAGTCACAGCATAGCTGAAAATTGAAAAGCACCAAACTAGAAGTGTAAGCCTGCTGAGTGACCCCTAGTCAGCAGAAATATTAAAGGGGTTGTCCGGGTTCAGAGCTGAACTCGGACATCCCTCCATTTTCACCCCGGCAGCCCCCCTGACTTGAGCATTGAAGCAGTTCATGCTCCGATGCTCTCCTTTGTCGTGCGCTAAATAGCACAGGGCAAAGGCATTTTTTGGAGATCCGGTGATGTACAGGGGCTCTCCATGGGGTTGCCAGGAAGCCCGGTGACGTCACCGGCACTGATGAATGGGATTTAGCGCTGCCCTAGCCAGTAAAACGGCTAGGGCAGTGCTAAAGCCCGCCCAATAGAGTCGGTGACGTCACCGAACACACTGCCGGGCGGAGGTTTCCACCCGGCAGTGTGTTATAATAAACAAAAGAGCCCTTGGGATGCTGCAATGCTAGCCTCAGGGGGGCTGCCTGGGTGAAAATAAGGGTATGTCCGGGTTCAGCTCTGAACCCGGACAACCCCTTTAAGTCACAGCACAGCTGAAAAGTGAGGCACATAACTAGAAGTGTAAGCCTTCTGAGTGACCCCTAGTGGCCAGTGATATTGCCACAGCGCAGTTGAAACGTGACCTCTAGTGGCCCATGTGAAAATTGCAATACTTCATAATGGTTTTTTTTTGTATGGAAATTCATCAAGAAAGTAAACAAAACATGAATTAAAAACCCCTTTCCATAAGTAACCTGTTTTATGACCTCAATATAAACGTGTCTTACTGCACTGTCCCTTTAAGGCTGCAGATCCCTCAGATCTAATGTAGCCGTCTACACTAATCAGAATCCAAATCTGCTGGTTTCCATTACCTGCATGTCTATAGAATTCTTCCTGTCGATGACATCCATCTTGAGCGGCTGCTTTGCACAGACTGATCAACATCACGGAGGATTGGCAGGAGAACATATTTATGATACAGTATGGTCTAGATGTAAGGAGCATGCCGGCCTCCGAATGGCTCACTTTTGAATCCTCTATTCATATTTCACCTGACACGGAAACTCTGGCGTCTACATTGAATGAAGTAATCAATGGAGGCTGACAGCTCCCTTTCTACCCACTCTAAGATTAATTCCAATGTAAAATGTTACATTTAAGGAAGCAATTACTGCAAAATTCCTCTAAACGTTAAAAAAAAAATCCCCATCTGCAGAATGCATTTTTTTTAACAAAATATATTTATATTTTTTAAGATTTGCATTTGAAAATGTTATTTAAATGTCTGCAAAAGCTTTGAAGAACTGATTGTTTCCCGCATTCTTGCTGGAGGTTATTTTCTTCTTGATAAATGACTAATTTAGGGTGAATTCATGCTCTTTGGCGAGTCCCTCTCCATGAATTGCAATCTGCCCCCCCCCCCCCAAGGGTCGCAGCAGATTCTGCCTTCTGCATCGCTCGCCGCCAAATCAGATGACAAATTTTGTTTACTTGGGTTTTAAGGAACTTGACATCGGAGACTATTTTGGCCGCCTGCTTTGCGGTCCTTGGTGTTTGCGTTGAGCCGCCTGATCTAAAAATAACGAAGGTCTCAAGAAGCATAAAAAGAATGATGTGATTCATTTCAGGGACAGAATTGGAAACACGGAGTTGGTGCATGGGAAATTCAAATCCCTAGAAGACCAGGTCAATGCATGAGCCTGTAATAAGCTGAGACTTATGTTGCCAGAGGGCCTGGAACTGATTGCAAGCTGGTCAGCAAATGTGTTCCAACCAACCGGAGAAAAAAGGCGCCGTGACCCCTGCTCCTTGCAAAGTGAAACCGTTTCGCCAAGGGATATCAGCAGTAAGAGAAGGGACGACTTCCCTCCTATTGCAGTGACTCATTAGACGGCTATTTACATCTCATTATAACAAAATTCCAATTATCCGAACAAATGTGGAGTCCTAAAGGGAAGGCTAGATTTCAAATTTGGCTTTTTACGGTTTAAGACCAGACGGAAAACATCTTGGAAGGTTGATGAGCATGGAAGTTTTTGAATACTAGTGACTGGGTGGGTTGGGGCTACAGATGTGTCCACTTTTACTGCACATTTTCCTAAGGAAACAAATTTTGAATCATTATTGCAACATGCTATCAAATCTTTTGACAGGCTGCAATTCCCATCACAACCACCGGGCGGCCGTATAGAGACGCCTATACCATAAACAACTGCTAGCAGAGTATCACGAAATTACGCTCGTCATCTCAGGAAAGGTAAAGAAGGACTTAGGGTGGGTTCACAGTAGCGTTAGGGATTCCGTTATGGCTTTAACGGAAAATAACGAAATGCCCAGACAGAATGAAAAACAGAAGCCTTGAAAAGGCATTCCATTTGCTTTCCATCCTAACAGAAGTCTATAGGAAAGCATAACGGATCAGTCTGGGTCCCATTATGGATGACAGAAAACAAAGTCCTGTGCGACAGGACTTTGTTTTCCGTCTTGCATAACGGGACCCAGACGGATTTGTAATGCTTTCCCATAGACTTCTGTTAGGACGGAAAGAAAACGGAATGCCTTTTAAAGGCTTCCGTTTTGCATTCCGTCATAATACAAGTCTATGGGCAGAAGAACAGATCCGTCCTTCCGTCTTATGGATTCCGTTATTTTCCGTTATAACCATGTTATAACGGATAGCCATAACGGAATCCCTAACGCTAGTGTGAACCCACCCTTACTTGTACATGAAGAATGGACCCTTTAATAGGCAGGCTTATGTCAAGATGCCCCATGAACAGAAGGGTGAGGTGCATTTGCTTTATATTACATTCTTGGAGCATAAAGCAGGGGCATGTCCATGCAACTTACTGGTTGGTACCAATGGAGAGTTAGAGCCATATACAGGATCCCTTTATTAATGGGGCCAATAGGAGTCAATATGAGGCCCAGTCTTCCTTTCCAATTCTAAAGGCTTTCTGATAGCCATAGGTTCACCTTCCTTTTGTATAATATAAGAGCTTGACTTACAAATATTGACTTGAGGGGTGAAGCCAAGTCATTGGTGGTCCTTAGTGACCCTGTCCTGGCAAATAAACTTATACCATCCAATATTAAATTTTTCCTATGGCACCAGTTATAGTTTCTGTAATTATCTGCCATTTAGTGTGCCACGAGTGGTATAGGGTGGCCTAAAATGTCCCTTCTAGTGTAAGTGAGTGTTACGGTGTTCCTACCTGGATATGGTTGGACCCCAGGCATTGGCTCCGAAGCAGACAAATAGATGACATGAGGTTAACCAATAAAGACAGTAGCAGGGTGCAGAAGTGGCAATGCCATTCTGGGGCACTACATTCCCCCTTACTTATAATCAATCCGTTCTCGGCTTGTGCTTAGGAGGTGCTCTAAGGGTACCAAGGAAAAAATTACAGTGCTACATGAGAATATAAACAATTTTTGTTACTACGGACATACACATAGCAACAGCTACCACTAGGTTCCTGCCCTTATGAGTAGGGTGTCTATTCACAGTTTTTCCTCTCAGTAATAACCAGTGAAGCAAAATGTCTGCTCAAAGCGCTCAAACACTCCATGACGTGGCCATAGTCGTATATGGAGCGTGGAGGTGTCATGTACTGTAATCTCTCCATGATGCTATGAGACGCCCGCAAATAGAAGGGTGGCCTCATCCCGTATTCCCTTCCAAGCACCAAGGTCTATAAATAGCTTTTTGCACAGTCACCTTGATGACTAACAGGTAGCTACAAAATTTTCCTTAAGGCGGCATGCAAGGCCTTAGGACACACTATATTAGGAGGAGGAGACAGTTCTCTCACATATCTCCATGAGGACTAATCCCTCAAAACACATATTAGCAGCGGGTCTACCCTGGACGGTGTTAGATCTGCTTGTGACATAACCTGACGTCCTCAGAGGCAGTCCATATGAGCTAGAGTAAGGTGCTAACTCTCTGGCTAACAAGATTAAGCACTAAGATCCAATTAAAGTGCATAACATCACATTGCGGCACCTGCAAAAGAATACACACAATGGGCAATATACTTGAACGTTGCTGAAAATTTGAAAAGGTTAGTGCAGAAACGGTGCAAATACATAAACCAAATATATACTGCAATTAAATGAAGTGCAATAGAATCGCATTCTTCAGTGCTTGCTAGTTTTGATCGAGCACCAAAGAGCTCGGGTGCTCGTGTAGAACACTTTGGGATTCTAGTGTGCCCTACAGAGCACCCGAGCACAATGGAAATCAATGGGAGAACCCTAGCATTAAACCAGGTACCCCCTGCTCTGAAGAGGGGAGGGTGTCTGATTCACAGAAAAAGGTCAGAAATTGATGGAAACACCACTGAAATGGTTCGGGAACAGCATGGGGAGGATGTCTGGATGAATTTTGGACTACTAGGTCGCTGCTGGGAACGATGTTGTCCGAGTAGTACGCCACTTTTACAGTCTGACAATAATACGCAACAAACCAATTCCTGTCCCTACACTATCTGTCCCTTCTGTTGCAGCTCTCCCTGGCTAACACTGAGCCGAACCACGTGTCATTGGGTGCTATATAGCACCCGATGACGCGTACCGGCCTGCTAATCACTGTAATGCCCATAACCAACATGGCTACGGCATTACAGTGAGTGCCAGTACCTCAGCGCATGTTTATTGGCTGCGAGTAAAAAAGTGTTCGGCCGAGCATGCTCGCCCAACACTAGTGCTTGCAGATCAAGTGCACCAAACTGGAACATAAAGTGCAAAAGTCCTTTGTAATCCACGGGAAGTAACAACGTCACTATTTGTAATACATGTAGGGCAATTATGTCATTTGTAATCCACATGGGGTAATGATGTATGAAATAGCAACACAGGTCATGAGAACCCTTTTTTTTTCAAAGGGGGCTCCCAATTAACCTGAGAAGGGGGGAAAAAGGGAAATTGTGCACAAATGTGCGCCACTTGGAGGTAGTTTGCAAGTAGGGGGAGTCCTAACTAACATGGCCATCTGAGTGAGGACAAACGGGGCCAACAGAAACAAATAAAAATGCCAACAGGTCCTCACCCATCAAGTCCAGTCCACGAAGTCGCTCCCTTTAATCCATGTTTTTTTGGATGCTGAAGAAGAATGAAGAGGAGCTCCTCAGAGGAAGGATCTGACATCCTCCTCGCTGCTGTTGCTGCTGCTGAAGGACATCAAGGGTCTCTCCTGCCTCTTGTAATCCATGCGTGCAGCAACGGTGGTATTTTGGCGACGCCTGCTGGCGGATCTTGGTAGTGTCCTAGTGGTCACACTTGTCATTGTGGTTGCCACTTTCTGAGTGGACCGAAACCTCCTGCCATAAGAAACGGATACAGGACCTACAGCTGCAAGGGAGCTGGTAGGTAATCCTCCTCTCGTGGGAGCAAATCCTGGGATGCTCCATCGCCGCGGCCATCCTCCAGGGCAACTGGTAGGTGACCACCTTCGGGCTGTAGGTGAAAGTAGTAGTGGATACTTACCCACATTCGAAAATGGGTGGCGCAGGCAATCCTGGGATGATAACATCTGGCTCTGGCTTCTCACAGAAGTGTAGCACTGCCCCTGCGCTCTCCTGCAGGCAGCGGACACGAACCATGGCTGCTGGGTCTTCCTGCCAGCACTCTGGTGCTGGCACTGGGACGAGAGGCTTTTGCAGAAGGGTCACTCCCATGGCAAATGGGCCACCTGATTCCACCTGATCCCCTTTGTAAAAGCTGTGTCAGGCCTGAGGCAGATAAGGACGCTTCAAGGAGTGACGGTTAACAAACAACTCCTGCCCAGTTTCATCGTCCCTGATGAAGCCAGTACCTCTCTCTACAGAGAACCAGACAACAATTCCGGTTCTTCTCTCCAAGTCTGGGTCTCTGGGCTGTGGTTGGTCCAATACGCGGACTACCCAGTCTTTAATTGCTCGTCTGTAGTCCCACATAGTGTAGGCACTGGACGTCACCTCCTCCGGGACCATCAGGTTGAGGCCCATAAAAAATCTGCTCTTCTTGGGCAGCAGAGTGGGTACTTTGGCCTCCATGTCCAGCAGAGCTGAGGGTGCTCTGGCTGGCTTGGCTTGGCCTGGGCATGTCCAGCAGAGACGTGCCCAGCACACCCTATCTTGGCAGGGGGTAAGCTAGACTGCATCTAGAAACTGGTCCCTACCCTTCCTGCAGGAAGTGGGACTCGCCCACTCCTCCACAGAGGGGGGTTGGAATGGAATGTAAAGCTACATTCTACCTAACTGTAGCTCTGCCGTATTTGCTGCCACCTGCTGGTGAACCAGGCTCATTACATTTGAACATGACAATTGCTTAACATCAGAAATAGGAATGCACAGTGTAGTGGACCTGAAATAAATACACAAGATGACATGAGGTTAACCAATAAAGACGGTAGCGGGGTGCAGAAGAGGTAATGCCACTCTGGGGTGTTACACAGTGCGTTATGGAGCATGGTCTGGACTGGGAATTCTTAGGTGTTCCTCACCCAGATCCGTCTTGTGCTTGTTACAAGCAGCACAGGCAGAGGAGATGGGATTTCACTGGTGTGCTCAGATTTTACAATTCACCTGCAAAGCAACGATAAATAACAGACTGCAGACCAGCACATGGCCTCCTGTGCATTGACTGCCTGGCATCTCTATAAAAGATCGCTCAATATATGATGCTGCTTAGGCTCGGCACAGCTGGCCTCCTTAGGATACAGGTGTGCATATCAGCACAGTAAACCTGCATTGCAGCGCTGCTGGCGCCCATATAAATTACACATGTCACCATACTCTTTGGGTTTGCAACTGTTGTCTAGCCAGCAGCCTTAGGGGCATGGAGTGTAAAGCAAGATTATCCGAAAATATCAGCTCAGAGAAAAGGTAGAATAGTAATAGATAGATAAATAGATATGAGATAGATAGATAGATAGATAGATAGATAGATAGATAGATAGATACAAGGCCAGGATGAGGGGTAGGTGCCCACCTAGGGCACCTCCTTGCTACCCAGAAGTGGGGGCACTATGATAGTCGCATCTGCGGCTGTTCAGTCTCATAGGCTTCAGGCCACCAGGCTCGGCTATTTCCATCGGCTCCATAGAAATAGCTTGGCTATTTTCGGCAGCCCCATGGAAATAAATGGAGGGCGGCTGCGCATGCCGCATCTATCAGACAATGGGAGCATATCCTAGCGATATGCCCACAATGTCTAAGATGGGAATACCCCTTTAAAGAGTTATTATCTACGCAGGAATGGGACACTTACTATATTAACTGCTTTACCTTTTTAAATAAATTTAGTAAAAAACAAGAAACCATCAAAAGGCAGAAGTGGCAACGAGATGCAGATGATTACTTAAAAGAGAATGTCTATAACTGGCAGGAGGAACGCAACAAGAACCGCCGCGCCTCTACACAACGCAATGTCAGCACCAGTAGAAAGGGTGGTCCTTTTACTGGACACATCAGATCACCTTCTGCCAATTAACCGAAAGATGTATCTTTAACTGTCTCTGCAACGGGCGCCTCCCACTAGAGCCCTTAATAGATGTTTGACGTGCCTCCCAGGTGTAGGAAATGCCCAGTGGTATAGTGCAGCCTAAAATGTCTATTTAAGTGTGTCACGGTGCTCCTACCTGGATACGGCTGGACCCCAGGCTTTGGCTCCGAAGCAAACAAATAAGGGGAATAATTGAGGGATAAAATAATAACTTGAGTCCAGACCTTAAGATGCAGTTGAAAAGCAGCTTTACTTTGCATAAACGTTCTTCAAAACAATCTTCAAGCTTTATCTTGGTCCCAGCAGGCTTTAGCATTAAAATGGCAGGCAAACTCGTCTTTCCTACATCTGTTTCTCTCTGGCTCTGCTGTACTGACAGGCTAATATTCTGCTTCTTCAGTAGGCTGCACAACACTTTGTGATCTGACTCTAAGTTAGACCAGGAAACTCTCCTCCTGGCTCCTGAGGCTTCAATATTTGGTCTCTATGGCCAGCAGAGCTGAGGGTGCTCTGGATGGTGTGGCTTAGGTACGTCCAGCGTAGATGTGCCCAGCACACCCTCCCTTGGCAGGGGGTAAGCTGGAACTAACTAACTCTGGTCCCGAACCTTCCTGCAGGAAGTAGGATTAGCCCACTCCTCTACAGAGGGGGGGGGGGGTTAGAATGTAACTGTAGCTCTTCCGTGTTTGCTGCCACCTGCTGGTGAACCAGGCACATTATATTTAAACACAACAGTTGCAAACATTAGAAATGCACAGTGTATATGACCTGAAATAAATACACAAGATGACATATATTAGCATACACAGATAGAAGCAGGGCGTAGGAGTGGTAATGCCACTCTGGGGCGTTACATCTCTCCCTCACAACCTTTTTTTTAAGGGCAGGTCTGGAACCCAACGGACACTGCGAGGTGGGAGGTAACAACAGAAATGGCACAAGACCAAGGGAGCAACAACCCACAAAGGGAATGACTCTATTGAAGAAAACCTCATGGTAAATATTTCTTTCACGACACTTACTGATTCACAAATGACTGTCCTGAACAAAGGTCTTCCATTCTGCCCTAGTGTTGGCACCAATTGGTTTAAGTTAGAACTTGATGTAGACCGGTTATTACGCAATATCAAACTAAAGGTTTGGTGTTCTGAACATACAAAGTTCAACAGGCCTCTTTCCAATACCGTGTCTCCTGCTGCTGAACTCACTTATGGGAAGTTTGACCTACATCTCAAGAGTGATTTCACCCCTTTGGTTAATTCCCCAGCCATTGAGGCCTTTGCGAATGCCGTTAGGACAGATATAGGTTCTTTGAAACAATCTGTCTTATATACCCCACTGGCACGTTCCAATATGACATCAGCTGAAATGGTCGCCTTATCTGAATTACAAGTCAACAGTAGCATCACATAGAGCCATCTTTTACGATAAGATTCTACAGACATTTGGCATCAGCGACATATCTTATATACATGATACAGTTGACTTTCTTGACAAAATCGCCAACATCACCATCCCTCCACATGCCATCGTTGCAGCCTCTACGCCTCGATCATGATAGGAATGTGGAGGCGGTCTGGAAGTGTCTCACAGAAGGTGAGACCATTGAGGCATGTGCTGAGTTTATTATTTCTCTTCTCAACATAGTATTGCACTATAACTACTTCTATATTCAGCTACGTGGGACCCCGATCGAGTCCAATGTGGTTCCCATGTATGCTAATATCTACATGACCATGTTGGAGGACACTCCTATCTATGTATTCCACCATTTCAGAAATTGTTCTGGAATGGTGGAGATACATAGATGACATTTTCTTGAACTGGCAGGACATTACGGAGTCCCTTCAGATCCTCAGATTAAGTTCACACTTACCGCCTCTCAGTAGTCAGTACAGTTCTTCGACACCCTTGTCACCCCTAAAGGTGATAGAGTGATGACTGACCCGTACGATAAGCCTACTGACAGAAACAATCTGCTTAGGTTTGAGAGTTGTCACCCTCGGGCAACAGTTGACTTTTTACCCTACAGCCAACTACTTGGGGTGTGACACATAGTTCAGGATCCAGAGATCCTTCCTCAATGCGTCAAATATATGTCCACTAAAAGCACCAACAGGGGTTATCCCAGATGTCTGGCACTAGATAACTCCCACTCTTGCCATGAACGCCTGTTCCGTAAACAGCAAAGCCATTAATGACATAGTTAGGAAGCAGTGGCCTATCCTCACCAGCAATTTTAGGCATGTGGAGGAACTGAACTTAATGTCCCCCACTGATGTCTTTCCCCATTGCCCCCCCCCCCCCATTTTAAAGGGTTTCTACCACCAGAAATACCGTTATGTAGCTGACTGACATTAGCGATGCTCTAATGTCAGCACTACATAACAGTATGTTTTTTACCTTTCTCCCTGCAGCCGTTTTGGTAAAATAAGCACTTTTATAATATGCTAATGAGCCTCTAGGTGCTATGTGGGCGTAAAATCAGCACCTAGAGGCTCGGTCTACTCGCCCTTTATCCCACCCAGGTCCCCTGTTCTGCCCCCCCCGCTCCTCTTGATTCATGTGACGGTTCACAGCATCTTTAAGGAAATCCAGCGCCTGCGCCGTTCACTTCTGTCTTCAGCGCAGGCGCAGTGAGTGAAGGCCGCTCTCATGATGCCGGCTTCCTCACTGTGACGTAGTCGGCGCAAGCGCAGTGAGGAATCCGGCACCAGGAGCGCATCATTCACTCACTGCGCCTGCGCCGAATACAGAAGTGAACGGCGCAGGCGCGGGATTTCGTCAACGATGCTGCGAACCGTGACATCAATCAAGAGGAGCGGGGCGGGCAGAACAGGGGACCTGGGCAGGATAAAGGGTGAGTAGACAGAGCCTCTATGTGCTGATTTTACGCCCACATAGCACCTAGAGGCTCATTAGCATATTATAAAAGTGCTTATTTTACCTAAACGGCTGCAGGGAGAAAGGAAAAAAACACACTGTTATGTAGTGCTGACATTAGAGCATCGCTAATGTCAGTCAGCTATATAATGTTATTTCTGATGGTAGAAACCCTTTAAAAGACAGTCTAGTGAAAACAGGCATGCCCTCTAGATCACCTGTACAGACCGACATTGTTCATAAAAGAACTGGTTGCTACCATTGTCTTGGATGTATAAAAATGTCACATTTGTTATATATATATATATATATATGTTAAAGCCTTGAGTGGTGCGCATGCGCTGTGGGCAGTCGGTGCATCTGACGTATCACCTAGCGGAGTACCTCAGGGGTCAGTATTGGGCCCTATTCTCTTCAATATATTTATTAATGATCTTGTAGAAGGCTTGCACAGTAAAGTATCAATTTTTGCAGATGACACTAAACTGTGTAAAGTAATTTACACTAAAGAGGACCGTATACTGTATATATACTACAGAGGACAGTATACTGTATATATACTACAGAGGACAGTATACTATATATATATACTACAGAGGACAGTATACTGTATATATACTACAGAGGACAGTATACTGTATATATACTACAGAGGACAGCATACTGTATATATACTACAGAGGACAGTATACTGTATATATTACAGAGGACAGTATACTGTATATATACTACAGAGGACAGTATACTGTATATATACTACAGAGGATAGTATACTGTATATATACTACAGAGGACAGTATACGGCTACAGAGGGATCTGGATAGATTGGAGGCTTGGGTTGATAAGTGGCAGATGAGGTTTAACACTGACAAATGCAATGTTATGCACATGGGAAGGAATAATGCAAGTCACCCGTACATACTAAATGGTAAAACACTCGGTAACACTGACATGGAAAAGGACCTAGGAATTTTGGTGAACAGCAAACTAAGCTGTAAAAAACAGTGTCAGGCAGCTGCTGCCAAGGCCAATAAGATAATGGGTTGCATCAAAAGGGGCATAGATGCCCGTGATGAGAACATAGTCCTACCACTTTACAAATCGCTAGTCAGACCACACATGGAGTACTGTGTACAGTTCTGGGCTCCAGTGAACAAGGCAGACATAGCAGAGCTGGAGAGGGTCCAGAGGAGGGCAACTAAAGTAATAACTGGAATGAGGGAACTACAGTACCCTGAAAGATTATCAACATTAGGGTTATTCACGTTAGAAAAAAGACGACTGAGAGGAGATCTAATTACTATGTATAAATATATTGGGGTCAGTACAGAGATCCATCCCATCAGCTATTTATCCTCAGGACTGTGACTGTGACGAGAGGACATCCTCTGCGTCTGGAGGAAAGAAGGTTTGTACACAAACATAGAAGAGGATTCTTTACGGTAAGAGCAGTGAGACTATGGAGCTCTCTGGGTCCTGGATGTATTTCTGGAGGGTAATAATATTACAGGCTATAGCTACTAGAGAGGGGTCGTTGATCCGGGGAGTTATTCTGATTGCCTGATTGGAGTCGGGAAGGAATTTTTTATTCCCCTAAAGTGGGGAAAATTGGCTTCTACCTCACAGGTTTTTTTTTTGCCTTCCTCTGGATCAACTTGCAGGATGACAGGCCGAACTGGATGGACAGATGTCTTTCTTAGGCTTTATAAACTGTGTTACTATGTTACCTGACGCCCCAGGTGTGCTGATGTCACCCGCGCATGCACACAATTGCCAAAGGCCTCATTGTGCTGGGCTGAAACGTTTCTGGGGAATAATGATGGTCTACCACCCTCCTTCACCGTACATTGGAGCCTCGTTTTCTGTTTATTGGATATCTCAGTAGACCCTAGCCCAGGATCTCAGAGGGATTGCACCCACATTTCCATCTGACCGTCCTGCTGTAGATAGATAGATCTCATTTTGTTTGAAATATTCCCCCCAAAAGAAAGCTGATACTCTGGTGTTGCAGTAGCGTGGTCCTGTTGTACCCTACCCTGTTGGGGAAGTTAGCTGAATGTGTTCCTTTTTTCTGCAGTGCCCCCACAGGTTTAGAGAGGCTTTAAGAATGAGTTGTCTATTGATGTGAAGGGTCCTCCAAGTCACAGGAATTCTCTCCGCTGATGGAGGCTCCTCAATAAAGAACTGATTCTCATGTTCCGCTCAAGAAATATTTATATAGCATGGTGTGATAAAAGCAGCTTTACCTGGACTGTCCCTTTAAGAACATATTTTGAAATTACTTCTATTGATTTCCTTCTGTACATAATTGCCGTTACTGTCTTCTTAATAAAATGCCCCCTGAGCGAACTATTTGCCGTGACGAGATGTAGAGATATAACTGGGAACAGGAAAAGGATTATAAAATTACCAGGCAAAGCAAGAATTCAGAAGCCTAAATACAGAACAGCCCCGAGGCGCTGTACGCCAAGCCTGATGTGAATTAAAACTAATATAATCATTTTATTTGTATTTTCCACACAAATGAGCCGCCGGTTGAGTCGTAAAGACCAGTGAAAGTGAATTTGCTGTGTCCTTGACACCAACCTCTCTCAGATCACTGCACGTTTTAGGTCTGGAGCATTATTTCTCCTGCTCCTCAGCGGCACCAGCTCCGAACTGACATTCTCCGCTCTCCATAAAATCATCAACATGTCCTGACCTTACATATATTTTTAGTGTTATTAAGAGATTGGTTAAAGGAAGGCTCACAGAGGAATATGCCCTCAATTTCTGGCGGCGATACTGCTAGGACGGGGCTCCGATCAGAAGAGACTGAACCATGCATCTCAGATTCTATACAGAAATATTGTCCTGCTGACACCCTCTCCACTCTATGTCCGGGGGGCTCTACTTGTATAAGCGTTTAATAGAACAGGTTCTGTAGACATCTATGCAGGGCCGTCTTTAACGCAGGGCAAAATGGGCAGCTAGCTGCCCCAGGCCCAGTTGCTCCTGGGGGGCCCAAGGCAGCTGTCTCTTGAGCCCCGCTGGCCACTGCCCACAAATTTAATGACATTGAGTGGCGTGTCTGGGGGAGGGGGGGTCTCACCCCGGGTGTCTGGCTGTCAGCTACACAGGGGGGTGCTGCCATGCCTGCCTGCGTGCGGGCACTCCACTCCAGCGAACTGTGAGAGATGTGATTTTCCTAGGAGAAAGGACCTTTGATGACATCATCACCATGTGACCAGTAACATAGCGATATTACTGGTCACATGGCTATGAGGTAATCAAAGGTCCTTTCTTTGCCGGAGAAGTTTGCCATAATTGTGGATCTTTTTTTTGTGTGAAGATTACACAAAAAAAAGATCAGGAAAAGGTGACAGGGGCTGTTATGCTAATATACTGTAAGCTACTGTATAGTGGGGTGCTGTATAGTGTGGGGTGCTATACTGCTCTACTTTATACTGTAGGGTTCTGTATATTGTGGGGTTCTGTATAGTGTGGGGTGCTATACTGCTCTACTGTATACTGTGGGGTGCTGTATACTGTGGGGTGCTGTATACTGTAAACTGTGAGGTGCTGTATACTGTGGGGTGCTATACTGTTCTACTGTACACTGTGGGGTGCTGTATAGTGTGGGGTGCTGCATACTGTATATTGTAAGGTGCTGTATAGTGTGGGGTGCTATACTGCATACTGTGGGGTTCTATACAGCATACTGTGGGGTACTGTATACTATAGTGTGCTATACTGCATACTGTGGGGTGCTGTATACTATAGGGTACTATACTGCATACTGTGGGGTGCTGTATACTATAGGGTGCTATACTGCATACTGTGGGGTGCTGTATACTATAGGGTGCTATACTGCATACTGTGGGGTGCTGTATACTATAGGGTGCTATACTGCATACTGTGGGGTGCTGTATACTATAGGGTGCTATACTGCATGCTGTGTGGTGCTGTATACTATAGGGTGCTATACTGCATACTGTGGGGTGCTGGGGTGCACTGTAACGCTAGGGTAAGCCGAGCCCTGGTCTCCTTCCTGCAGAGCGGTGCCCACTTCCAGCCTGAGCCCAGAGCACTGATCCTGAGCCGCTGGAGTCTTCAGAACTGGAAGTATTCACAGTCAGTCACTGTACTCTACCAGATATGTGGATTTTTTGTGTGTGTGTTGTGGTGGAGGCCGTGATTGCATGCTAAGGTGTGGGAAGGCGGGATCCAGGGGGCCCAAGTAAATTCTTGCCCAGGGTCCAATCAATATTAAAGACGGCCCTGCACACATATAGTATATAAAAAAACATCTTTATTATATATCTACAAATAGACATCCAAATGTTATTATCAAGAAAACCATAAAAACAATGCAGGTAGGTACTGTGAAGGGGATACCCCCCACCCAGCTCTGAATATACGTATCCAATTGTGTTTTGGAACACTGTACAACTATAAATAATGTATACAAGCTGTATATATACGCTGGATCCTGGTTAATGCCTATATCAAGCAAATCACTAAATGGATGGTGTCTGAATCTGATCATCCACAAGCAGTAATCTGAACAAGAATATCAATATATAGAGGAAAAATAATCAGACCCAGGCACGCCCCCCAGAGGAAGCGCGGCATGCCTGTCAATCGATCCTATCAATCAACGGCCGCTTTGACAGAAGCGCACCCGTCTAACAGCAGTTAAAACGGTAATACACTAGTATAATATGGCCTTTTGGGTTTAAAAAAAAATCACTCACCTCATCCACTTGCTTGTGCAGAGGCAGTCAACTCCTCTCTTGATTGAAAAAGACCTGCAGAAGGACCTGCACTGAGTGTGATGAGGTCACCGCGCACTCCCAGTGTCATCACGCTCAGCACAGGTCCTTCGGGTCCTCTGCACGAGCAAATGGATGAGGTGAGTATTTTAGTTTTTTCCCATTCTTTCTAAGACAACTCCAGCCGCCATTTTAGCAAAAATTCTTTGTTACCACAAAGCACAAGGAAATTCAGCCTCATTTAGAATCGAATTTTTCCTAAAATTCAGGCTGAATTCCACTTTTGATGCTTCACTTCGCTCAACACTGCCACTCATGAGAGCCGCATACCCTCAAAACAGGTTGTCAATGGGCGTTGCACATAGGTATGATACAAACCACACTGTTATTAAAGGGAGTCTGTCACCACATTTTAGCATGTTAGACCGTTAAAATAGGGTTATGTGATCTACCCAGAACATAAAAACGGTACCTTTGTTGTAGAAAACGGTCTTTTCTTTTTGCCGAAAATGAACTTATAAGATTATGTTCTGAGCCCTCTCAAGTGCCCAGGGCGGTCTCTCAATCCTCGGAGCCCCAGGCAGGCACCTCCTAAACGGCTCATAACCCCGCCCTCCGTGCGCCTCTGCCCGCCCGTTTACTCCCCTCCCCTGTCCTTTTCCACTGCGGCTGTGCGGTCCAAATCGTAGCGGGCGCATGCGCAATGCGATGCCCGCTCCTGGCAGGGCATCGCAATACCTACTGCGCATGCGCCCGCTACGATTTGGACCGCACAGCCGCAGTGAAAAAGGACAGGGGAGGGGAGTAAACGGACGGGCAGAGGCGCACGGAGGGCGGGGTTATGAGCCGTTTAGGAGGTGCCTGCCTGGGGCTCCGAGGATTGAGAGACCGCCCTGGGCACTTGAGAGGGCTCAGAACATAATCTTATAAGTTCATTTTCGGCAAAAAGAAAAGTCCGTTTTCTACAACAAAGGTACCGTTTTTATGTTCTGGGTAGATCACATAACCCTATTTTAACGGTCTAACATGCTAAAATGTGGTGACAGACTCCCTTTAATATGAAGCTCACTGTGTGTGTTACTACTGCATTATTTGATGCTGTCAATGACGAGTTTAATTGCCATGAATACAGCAATGCTAGGCAGAGTCCGAGGTCACGCTGTGTAGGATGTTCCTTTTAGGAGACAGAGTAAGCCAGATGTAGTAAGATAGCAAACTGAAGGTCTGCGTAGACACACCATAGCCAACAGTATGCCAAGGACCATCTGTGAATGCATTGTAGTTAGCTAGCTAGTGGAGGTGCGCAGCACTCATAATTTGGTGCACCGCCTCAGAGTCTAGATGGAGCAAAGAAGCAGCAAGAAACAGAAAAGGGAAGCATTTAGCATAGGGAGATGATTACAGACCTGTGGATAGCCAGATGAGGAAGAACAAACCGCAGTCAGTATGTGTATGCAGCAAAGACACAAGATCCACCGCATCAGAAAATGCATGTATACAGTATACCGTGTGTGCTTTGTGCAGAGGGTCTTTATTGAAATGCCTGAATAAAGTGTACAGATTGGGTCCACGTGAAGAGTAGCCATTGCAGAGCAAAGCTGTTTATACTAAAGGTTATAGCTTTGCCGTGTGCATAACCCCTTAGATATCTCTTCTCATTATACCTTTTATGTAAGTTAGGTATCAATTCTACCCAGCTCTGTACTGACCAGGGGCGAGAATCCTAAAATAGCTGTCTACAGATGGGTCACTCTTCCTTTTGGAGGTGTCCTTCGTTTGACTCATGTGAGCTAGTTTATATACTTTTTTACCCAAGAAGTATTGCTTGAAAATAAGTCTCCATATACCCACTGGATCTCCTCAATGAAAACCAGAACCCCAACCCATTCTGAGATCCATATACCTAATTTATGCAAAAGGTAAGAGAATAGGAGCTTTCCCCAGTCAAGACCCCTCTACAAATAATCCATACAATTGCTTATCTAAGCCAATGAAGAACAAAATTCCAGCACTGCCCAATGTTCAAAAAGTTAGAAGATATTTCTAATATTTCTAATAGTTTATGCTTTTATGTAGATTTGTGGTCAGGGAGATCTACTCTGAAGGACCACCAGTACCCTTGCATTTCATAAAGGCAAAGTAACCCTTGGTTTGATAATTGTTTTGCTTTTGGGGTAAAACTATAGGAACCTCCTCCATAGAGAACCCCATTTTAGAGAAGATTTAAAGTTTCATCACTGGGGAGAACATTTTTAGAGGCATTTTTGGCTGCAAATTGAAGGAACATAAAGTAACTAGGGCTGAGCGAATCGACTTTGGATGAAACATCCGAAGTCAATTTGCATAAAACTTCATTCTAATACTGTACGGAGCAGGAGCTCCGTACAGTATTAGAATGTATTGGCTCTGATGAGCCGATGTTATTGCTTTGAGAATGTCTCGCGAGATTTCGCGTAAAAACTTCATAAATTAATTTGTACTGTAAAAAAACATTTCCCGAACTCGGGTATGGTTCCAAATGGTACCTTGGAACCCAACCAGAGTTCTGTAAATGTATTTTTACAATACAAATTAATTTATGAAGTTATTAGAGACTTCGCGAAGCAATAACTTCGGCTCATCGGAGCCAATACATTCTAATACTGTACTGAGCTCCTGCTCCGTACAGTATTGGAACGAGGTTTTATGCCAATCGACTTTGGATGTTTCATCCAAAGTCGATTCGCTCATCCCTAAAAGTAACTCGTAGGAATCAAATGTCTTCAACCCTGATCAGATCTTCCAACCTAAGAATCCCTTAGGGTGGGTTCACACTAGCGTTAGGGATTCCGTTATGGCTATCCGTTATAACGAAAATAACAGAATCCATAACACGTTCTTCTGCCCATAGACTTGTACTATGACGGAATGCAAAACAGAAGCCTTTAAAAGGCATTCCGTTTGCTTTCCGTCCTAATAGAAGTCTATGGGAAAGCACAACGGAACAGTCTGGGTCCCGTTATGCAAGATGGAAAACAAAGTCCTGTCGACAGGACTTTGTTTTCTGTCTTGCATAACGGGACCCAGACTGATCAGTTATGATTCCCATAGACTTCTATTAGGACGGAAAGCAAACGGAATGCCTTTTAAAGGCTTCTGTTTTGCATTCCGTCATAATACAAGTCTATGGGCAGAAGAACGTGTTATGGACTCCGTTATTTTCCGTTATAACCATGTTATAACGGATAGCCATAACGGAATCCCTAACGCTAGTGTGAACCCACCCTTAGAAGAATGGATGTATAGACTCACATCAGCAGGTTCAATCTGGACAACTTTGTACATCAGATGGTAGCATACTGGCTCATGCACATGGTCCTGCTACAAGTTCAGCATTGCATAGAACCGTAGTACCGCTCCCGTACAGCGCTATAGGACCATACTGTACCAATCTATGCCTAAGATAAGGAAGTTTTGCTCCATCAGATACTAGATTACAGGAGTTTTAATCCAACAATGATTCATAATATCTCCACCGTAAAGTGCAGCACTGGGGTACTATATGGTGGAACATGGGGTGCTCCATAGTACAGAGCCATAGGGAGTCAATGTGCCTCCGGACAGGCTTTGTTACATGAACGGAGCCTAAAATGTACCATCTAGTAGAGGAACGCCTCCACCAGGTTCAATAAAAGGTCCGAGGAATATAAGACACCTGCTTGTTCTTCACATAAAGAGAATGGTAATTGGAAGTGACAGGTGCAGTCGAATACATAAAACTCCTCGTCTCGTCAGTCTGCACCGTCTATAATTTATGTACAATCGGTAATCGTACATTTAAAGTGGGCATTAAACAATCCTTTGTAACCTTTGTAATCAAAACCCGTAAATTAAAATCTTCCAAAACTGAGCAAAGTTCAAAAAAATGGGAAGAAATTCCCAAGAGAGAATTTTTTGTTCTAATTTTTTAATGCTTTTATGTTTATTTATTTATTTTTATTTTTTTGGCTCTGGGGGTTTTAGGCAGCGAAGAAAGAGTTTACATGAAAAAAAAAACTTAAAAGGCAAAAAAAAAAGGAGAACGCTGGTGACCAGCCAGCTGTGAATAAATAGTTAATTCAATTGAGTACACTTTTGTAAAAACTCAGGCTGGAATGGATTTAGCAGAGGCAAGTCAGTCCAAGGATAAAGAACATGGTCCTCGCTCTTCAGACGGCATTTACAGCTCACAGACATAACCAGCGACAACCATGTAGGGACCTAAGATGTGCATTAGTCAAGGTGTACCTCTGTTCCCGAGCTTTTAGCTTGTTAATAACAAAGAAATGAGCAATGTACTATCTGTTTAACCTATGCTTCAATAAATGGAAGCTGGCACGAAGCCTGGTACAAGCCAAAGTGCAAATAGTCCATATGTGAGGAGCAATCCACCCTCACAGTGCTCGCATCAAGAACAGTTGTAGTTTTGCAACAGCTGGAGGGCCTAACTTATACAATATGTATCAGTATCCCTATGTACAAGCAGATGTATAACTTATACCAGCTGTACATATATAATTATATACAGGAGATACCCAGGTTATACCAGCATGCTCCATATCACTATATACAAGCAGATGTATAACTTATACCAGCTGTACATATATAATTATATACAGGAGATACCCAGGTTATGCCAGCATGGTCCATATCACTATATACAAGGAGATGTATAACTTATACCAGCTGCACATATATAATTATATACAGGAGATGCCCAGGTTATACCAGCATGCTCCATATCACTGTATACAAGAAGAGTATAACGTATACCAGCTGTACATATAATAATTATATACAGAGATGCCCAGGTTATACCAGCCTGGTCCATATCACTATATACAGAAGATGTATAACTTATACAGCTGTACATATATAAGTATATACAGGAGATGCCCAGGTTATACCAGCTGTACATATATAATTATTACAGGAGATACCCAGGTTATCCAGCATGCTCCATATCACTATATACAAGAAGATGTACACTTATACCAGCGTACATATATAATTACATACAGAGTACCCAGGTTATACCAGCATGGTCCATATCACTATATACAAGAAGATGTATAACTTATACCAGCTGTACATATATAATTATATACAGGAGATGCCCAGGTATACCAGCATGCTCCATATCACTATATACAAGAAGATGTATAACTTATACCAGCTGGTAACTATATAAATTACATACAGGAGATGCCCAGGTATACCAGCGTGCTCCATATCACTATATACAGGAGAT